>NW_028246282.1:0-97116 GCF_964263255.1 Lissotriton vulgaris
TCCTTCAGCGACTCCAACTCTCTAAGGGCCCGATTCACAGAACTAACTTAAGACAAAATCCTAAACTTACTACTTTTGGTATTCACAGAAGTTAGGATTTTGTCTTCAGTTTGTCTTAAGACAGACTTAAGACAGACTTAAGACAGTATCCTAACTTAAGTCTGTCTTAAGTCTGTCTTAAGACAAAATCCTAACCTCTGTGAATACCAAAAGTACTAAGTTTAGGATTTTGTCTTAAGTTAGTTCTGTGAATCGGGCCCACGGGGCCCGATTCACAGAATGAACTTAAGACTCAATCCTTAAGACTTAAGACTCAATCCTAAACTTACTACTATTTTGGTATTCACAGAATGCACTTACTACTTTTGGAATTCACAGAATGAACTTACTACTTTTGGTATTCACAGAAGTTAGGATTTTGTCTTAAGTTTGTTTTAAGACAAACTTTTTTTTTAAACCATTTTTTTTGCATTTTTTTCATTACTAAACATTACAGTCATTTCAATAGTAAAGTACACATTTTCCCCCCCACTCCCGCCTTCCCCCGCGTCATTACCCAATTTGATGCATATGGTACACAAATGAAAAAGACCACAAGGTTAACCCTCCATAGTATCATCAACAGTCTAATTATCATATGATCCCTCTGTGTACCACTATGCGCCTCTCGCAGTGTCCCATTACAGCCCACCATCCAATCCGTGATAGCTTCTCCATTTCCCCCATACTTTGCGGAACTTCCTAGGACATCCCCGCGCTTTATATGTGACTCTCTCAGCCGCCATATATAGATCTAGGCCTCTCCTCCATTCTTCTAACAATGGTACCTCTGGTGCCCCCAGTGTTTCGCTATGTCACTCTTGGCCACTACCAAGGCCAGCACAAGAAAGGCAAGCAGGGGGCGTGTCAAGTCTACATCATTTATCATGCCCAGTAGGGCCAGCTTAGGGTCAACTTGTATTTGGCTCTCCAAGACCACAGTTAGTTCCGTAAAAATGTCCGACCAGTATCCCTGTATTTTAGTGCATGACCACAGAACATGAAAAAAATCCCCTCTGAGGTCCTGGCATCTTAAGCACCTTGCATCATCTATCTTCTGGAGCCGCACCCTATCAAAGTAAGTTCAATGTAACACATTGAATTGGATGAGACGGAGTCAGGATTCAACTGCCACCTCTCTGGGATGTGTTAACACTAGTTCCCAATCAATGTCTTCCATGCCACCCACGTCCACCTCCCACTGCCACCGAAGCTTGGCCAGATCACCTAACATGTTATTTGTGAGGGTTTTGTATGTTAGAGAGACCGCCTTCTGCCTAATGTGTTCCTGAAGGAGCCTGCCTTCGAGTGGGGCAAATTCTGCCAGCTCTGCGGTGTTAATATTTTGGGCCCCCCAGGCATGTTTCAGTCTGGTGTATTTATATCTCTGTGTGGGGTGTAATCCGAATTCCGAGGTCAGTGCCGCAAACAACTTCAGTTGCCCTTTGGCAATTATGTCTCCTAGGGTAGAGATTCCTATGTCGTCCCACCTTCTATAGCCCGTTAGTTTGTGGAGTTCCGTCAGCCACGTGCAGTGCCAGATTGGCGTCTGTCTCGATGGCTTCTTATCCCATCCCGTGCGTTTCGTGGCTGCATTCCAAGCAAGTAAAGTAATTTCGGTTGCCGGTAGGAGATGTCTCCGGCCCGTCCCCCCATATAGGTAGGAAAGTATGTGTCTGGGCGCTAGCTTGTGGCGCTCTAACGCATAGGAGGGCTGGTCGGCCTGTGCATGTAACCAATCGTTGATCGGGGCCAAGTGTTCCCGCCCAGTAATATGCCTCCAAGTTCGGAAGCGAGATCCCCCCGCTGTATTGGTGCCTTTGTAGCGTGGTCAATGCCACCCTAGGTTGCTTGCCCAGCCATATGAAGGCCTGTAGGTCTGCATGTATCATGGAGAAGACTTTTGGGGGGAGTGGATAATACTCGTTTTGTAGGGCGTACAAGTACTTGGGAAGAATAATCATCTTGTACATTGCCGGGCGAAATGGAGGAGTGAGTGGGAGTAGTCTCCAAGGGTCCATATCTGCAATGGAGTTCACCATGATGCGCTCAATGTTACGTGTATACGAAATGTTTCTATCGAGGGTGAGATATACCCGAGATATTGAAAGCCCTCTGTTGTAGTCAACAGCCTTCCTGGAAGGTCCGACCCTGTTTCCCGCCCTGCGGGGTCATACAAAACTGACTTGTGCCAATTTATTTGGTACCCAGCATAATCACCGTATAGCTCCAGTTCATGGAACAGCTTTGGGATCGACGTCTCCGGTGACGTAACATACAGAAGTACGTCATCCACATAGAGCGAAATTTTGTCCTCACTCATGTCTCCTTCACTCATTCTAAATCCCCTAATGCCTGTGTTTTGGCGAATCCTAGTCGCCACGATCTCTATAGTCAGGGCAAACAAAAGGGGGGAGAGAGGGCATCCTTGTCTGTCCCCCTTCGCACCCGGAATTCATGTGACAAGACACCGTTTACCCTCACTCTGGCACTCGGCTTGGTGTATAGCAGCTGCACCCACTTCTGGAACTTCAGCCTGAAACCAAATTTCTGTAGGACGCCTTCAAGGAACGGCCAATGAACTGCGTCAAAGGCTTTTTCCGCATCGAGGGACAGGAACCAGTGTGGGTCTTCTCTGTCCCGGAACTCTTGCAGCCAGTTGTGAGTGCATCGGAGGTTCATTCTGGTGGGCCTGTCCAGTATGAATCCCGTCTGATCAAGGTATATCAGCTGCGATATCACCAAGCGCAGCCGCATTGCCTGGATAGTGGCAAGTAGCTTTGTCTCCGTATTTAATAACGAAATGGGGCGATAGGACGCACAGTCCTCTTTTGGTTTGCCTTCTTTATGGATTGGAATAATGGTTGCCAGGGCCAGGTCAGGGGGGAGTCTCTCTTCCTGCAGGACACCCTCATATAGGCCCTTCAAGTGTTTCGCTAGGAGGTCAGCTGTACGTTTTAAAAAATTTGGCTGGGAAGCCATTGACCATTGGGTCCCGGCGTTTTCCCCGGTCGTAGTTTGGCTAGGGCCTCAGAGATGTCGTTGAGGGTAATATCAGAGTCCATTGTTTTTGCGTCCTCAGTGGACAGAGTCGGGAGTTCGGTTTGGTCCATATATTGTATGGCCTCTTCACGTGTCCCTAAATTTCTAGCCTCATAAAAGTTTTCATAATGGTCTGCGAACGCCTCTGCTATGTGTGTGTCCGATTGGAGGATCGCTCACTGAGGATCTTTAATCTGCTCCACCCACCTCTCCATACGCTCTTTTTTGCTAAGCCATGCCAAGAGTTTACCTGAATTGTCCCCTACATCATAGAGGCGATGTAGGGTGGCTAGGGCTTGGGTTTTTGCCTCTCCAGTCACCAGTTCTCTATATTGTGATTGCCTATCCGTAAGTCTCCTAAGTGCCACTGAGTCTCTCGAGGTCTGGCATTCCCTTTCCAAGGTTAGTATGTCCTGTTCTATGAGTTCGGCGTCGGAGTGAAGCTTTCTCCGTTCCTCAGCCAGTCTACTTTTTGCCCTATCTCTCATGACTGCCTTTAGCGCCTCCCAGAATATCACTTTCGAGGTCACTGAGTCCTCATTTTCGGCGATATACACTTTTATATCCGCTCTCAGACCCCGCAAGACATTTGGGTTCTGCAGATCCCATGCCGTCAATCGCAGCAGTCGCGTGTCACCTTGGCGTTTCGCTCCCTGTCTGATCAGCAGTGGTGAGTGATCTAATACGCCTCTGATTTTATATTCTGCTACGTCCTGCACTGTCAGGTACTGCTGGGACATAAAAACATAGTCCAGTCTCGAGAAGACCATATGGGCGCCCGAGAAGTACGAGTAAATCCTCGACTCCGGGTGTAGCCACGTCCAGACGTCTGTAAGACCTAGGTTAACCGACCATTGGGACAAGGGGGTCTGAGTCCCTACTCTCTGTGCAACCATTCACCAATAGGACTTTCAGGTGGTAAAGGTCTGTCACCCACCCACTGGATCCCAAATTAAACTATATCCAGGGTTCAAACGGGAGTCCCAGTAGGGTTAATCCTTTTGTGAGTGCCCTGTGTATTGTGTCTCGTCTTGCCGGAGTCGAGCAAGACAGCAGGTCCAACATCAATAACCCCATTAACAGTGATCTGAGTCAATAGAAAAATAAAAATAAAAGTGTTTGTAACTTGCGCGGCACCAGCAGCGGCGTGTCTTAAGACAAACTTAAGACAGACTTAAGACAAACTTAAGACAGACTTAAGACAAAATCCTAACTTAAGTCTGTCTTAAGTCTGTCTTAAGTTTGTCTTAAGACAAACTTAAGGCAGACTTAAGACAGACTTAAGACAGACTTAAAACAGACTTAAGACAAAATCCTAACTTAAGTCTGTCTTAAGTCTGTCGTAAGTTTGTCTTAAGACAAACTTAAGACAAAATCCTAACTACTGTGAATACCAAAAGTAGTAAATTCATTCTGTGAATACCAAAATTAGTAAGTGCATTCTCTGAATGCCAAAAGTAGTAAGTGCATTCTGTGAATACCAAAGTAGTAGTACGTTTAGGATTGAGTCTTAATTTTTGTGGGACACCAAGTAAAGTTAGTGTTATTAAACATATATTGATAGCAGAAGGAGTTCAAGGGTAAAACCTCTGTTTTAGAGAAGTTCAATGTATATCCAGAAATACTGGAATACAACTGAACCTCAAGTAAAAAGGGAGGAAGAGAGGTAATAGTAGTAGACATATATACCAGAATGTCAACAGCGTACCCTGACAATT
Source organism: Lissotriton vulgaris (assembly GCF_964263255.1). Lineage (NCBI taxonomy): Eukaryota > Metazoa > Chordata > Amphibia > Caudata > Salamandridae > Lissotriton > Lissotriton vulgaris. Next base: position 4,800 of record NW_028246282.1, read on the forward strand.
TAGTTTCAATGGAGTTATGTGTAAAACCAGACATAAGTGTATTGACCCGAATACGCTTGAGGAATAGTTCTAAACATAAAACAAATAACAAGGATGAAAGAGGACATCCCTGATGGGTACCCCTATATGAAAGAAAATATTTAGAAAAATGGTTGTTCAGAAAAATACTGGCACGAGGAAAAGAATATAACAGTTTAACATCAGAGATAACATTCAGTCCAAAAAATCCCATTGAAGAGTATCAAACATGAATTGCCAGTTAATATGATCAAAAGCCTTCTCAGCATTTAAGGACAATGCTGCAAGAGGAGACTTTTATTTTTTCCCAAAGGAGATGACATTAGCAAATATTCGAGCATTGTCCACTGCCCTTAACAAAACCAGCTTAATCAGTTTTGACCGATAGTGGGATGATATTTTCAAGTCTAAAGGCAAGGATTTTAGCAAATATCTTACAATCATAATTAATTGATTAATGAAATGGGGCGGTCATTTTTACAGAGGGTGAGTTCTTTATCGGGTTTATGAATGAGGACAATCAAAGCCTCTAAAAAGTAACCCGATCCCTTTGAGTCTACAAGGAAGGAGTAAAAAAGAGCAAGGAGTTTGGGAGCAAAAATAGGAGAAAAAGTAAAAAAGAATTCTGCTGAGAGGCCATCAGGAACAGACGCTTTTGATTTTTTAGAGATTTAATGGCATCCGTTATCTCTTGCAGACTGATCTCTGATTCTAATACCTTAAATTCGTCAGACAGCGATGGGGGTTTAGGAAGCCCTGTAAAAAAGGTGTGTAAATTTTGACTAGGGGGAATCGGGTCATCAGAATATAATGATTGGTAGTAGTCATGGAAAACAGTCGAAATATGTTCATCGGAGGACACCAATTTGTTAGTGAATTTATTTAGGATAGGACCAACATTTTTACGTTCCAATTTAATTTTTAAAAAATTGGCCAGCATCTTACCAGCTTTATTTTGACCACTGTGGGACTTGGACTTAATTTTAGGAAGGACATTACAAGCATCAAATGTTGCAAGTTTGTTAAGAGCAGATTTTATTCAGGAATAATGGAGGGGGATCTAGAGGTGAAATAATTATGTTCCAGCGATTTGAGCTGGTGTATTAAAGTTGTATACTTGGCCTTTGTAATTTTCTTCTTTCTTACTGAGTATGCAATAGTAAAGGCACAAAAGGAGGCCTACAAAACATCCCAACTATAGGAAAGGAAGTATCCAAAGGATTATTAATAGTAAAAAACTTGTGAATAAAAGCAGTGGCTTCAGAAATGAAAACTGTGTCTGACAACAAAAAATTAATATGTTTCCAGCGACGAAACTTTGGAGAACTCTGGGAGAGGTCAAGTGTAGAGAGGACAGGAGCATGATCAGAAATAAAAATAGATCCAATCTTGGAGGATTGAAGAGTTGGGAGTAGGGGTTTACTAACCAAAATATAATCAATTGTAGAACAGGTATGATGGACATTAGAAAATAATTTAAATTCAAGGGAGTCAGGGTTACAAGTCTTCCAAACATCAAACAATGGACGGGAGGCAATGGCAGATTGAAATGATCTATGGGAGTTATCAGGATTAAATTTGAATTTGGACTGTCTATTAGAAAATGTGTCTAACCATTGGTTAAAATCACCAGCAACAATACTATTTGGACCATCAATTGAGGAAAGTAAGATCTTAATATAATTCCAAAAGTAAGGATCGGGCTTAACAGGGCCATAAATATTTAATAAAACAAGTTATTTATTATGTATAACAACCGTTGCAAAATGCATAGCAAATATTTAAGTGTCTCATCTCAGGGCTACGGGCCAGAAATTCCTTCATTCTGGCATAGTAGCGTTAGAGAGATCCTGAGACAGATACTTTGTATGACCACCATCAAGGTGACGCTTTACTTTTGTTGCTTGAAGCACACGCATAAGATCTGTGTATTCCAAAAATACCATTATAATTCCTCTAGGTCTAATAGAGTTCGGTTGAATACGACCAAGGCGATGAGCACATTGGATATTTAATGAAGGCTCTATTGGAAGATCAAGGAGCTCAGGCAGAAACCTTTTGAGAAAAAAAGAGGAGATCTGGACCCTCCAAATTTTCTGGTAAGCCGTATAAACGAAGATTATTATGTCTATTGCGGTTTTCAAGATCTTCAGTGTGAAGCTTTAGAAGCTGAATTTTCTTTTCCAGTATAGGAATTTTAGAAGAAACATCATGTAAGTCACTGATGTTCTGCTCTATGTCAAATATCTTCGCTTCCATAGTAATCCACCTATCTTCAATTTGTTGAAGCTTCTCCTTAGTAGAGGACATAAAAGAGTTCAAACCCCTCACCTCGTCAAGAATAGTATTGAGTACTAGATTAAGCGATGACAAAATGGGTGAGGGGGGTCATTTGTACCTCTCTTTGGTTTTGTACCTAAAGATGAAGCTCTAGCAGGAGGAGAAGTGTTACTAGTCATTGTGGAATGCCGAGAAGGATAATATACAACTTTCAATGGGGATGTCAACCTGCCCATATACACCGCTGACAATATTTTCCTCTCAGCAAAAGGCCAAAAGATGTGAGCAGTAGGCTTAAAATAATATCCTCTCACCCTTATGCGGACAATATTGGATCCCCAGTGGTGGCCTCAGCATGCTCATACACTAATGCAGAGACTGTATAGAAAGACAAGCCTGAAATTTCCAAAAAGTTGACAAAATATGATAAACAAGTCCTTCTTCCTATCCTCTCCAAAAAAAAACAGAAATATTCCAGGCCATGGGTAGGCATATGTTAAGTTCAGTGAAAGACATTGCATATAAGGAAGAAGGCAGAAAAATGAATTAGGGAGACCAAATGAAAGAGCAGGCAGAAAATACTTGGTCATCTCTAGTAAAAAACTTTTTTATCAAAACAGAGGAAAACTAATAGATGCCAGGAAAGCATGTAAATAAATATTACCAGGCAAAAATAAGTAAAAAAATAAATAAATAAACAACGTTGCCGAGCATTGAAACACAACGCCAGATTTACCTTAGTGGGAGGTCAAAGAGAGCGAGTGGCAAGCTCATAAAATGGCAGGCGCTCGCTTGGAACTGAGGGAAATGATCCGTTGCCGCTACTAAGTCAGGAAAGGGATGCAGCTTCGTTGGAGCAGCTCCAAATGCCGCTCCTACCATTTATAGGGGCCCTGAGGAGATTCCTGCTCACAAACGACACAAGAAATGGCTGGAAATATAGAGAAAGGCTCCGCGTCCTAGCAGAGCTCAGTCCTTTGCCGCCATCTTCGTTCAGTGCGACACTACGCCCCCTAAGCTGTCTGGTATAATTCTCCCCGGGCTTTCATGTACCCCCAATGTAATCTATGTATCTGTCCTTTTCACATTTCTTGTTCTACATTCTTTGATGTGGCAACTACTGACCACATTGCCATTACACGAATGGCCAATAAATTATATTTGCTGTAAAGAATTAGAAAGTCTGAGAAGCAAAGTAAATCCTATCAGGGCATTGGTTGGTAGATGGATAAACCTTTATTTCTCAGATTCCTCTGAACATTCTGTTGCTTCACTAATGTAAGGAAGGGTGAATGAGGGAGCCTTTATCTTGCAATCAGTTATGGATCATAGGCAGATGATGAGATTGCCTTGTTTAGCAGTGAATAAAATGATATAGCATGATAAAAGAGATTGACTTTGTTTCGATGTATGTCCGAGATAATGTTTTGTTGTTATCAGTCCAGTCTAGAGGCAATGGGTCTAGGCAACAGAGAGAGTGGGCAAGCTGGAAATAAATATATCTTAGGTGTTTTTACTTGTGATGTGTATTTTTCTGTGCTGATGCACGTGGAGAAATGCATCTTTCATCAATATAACAGGTTTTTGAGAAAGTTGAAGCTCCAAAGGAGATAGTTTTGGGTTAAGCTTATGTTGTAAATGGTATTGCGTGTTTATGGATGATGACTAGGCCTCCACTTTTATATGATTACATAGTCATTTGTGATAAGCTTTCCAAAAATTAAATAATGAAAAGTGGAACCATGACTCTTTTGTAAGTATTTAAGACCATTCCACAACAACCCACTCCTCCATGGCCCGGATATTGCTTCATGCCACTTTACCTGCCTTCCCATTTGGAATGCCAAGATAGGTGAAGGGGGGGTCACAATGTCCACTATTTAGCCCTTAGTAAGGTGAGGGGGATATATATTGCTTATCGACCCATCCCTGCAAAGTGCTACACCTGCTGGATTAGACTAATGCATGATAGGGTTTGTTCTTCTACCACTGCACCATTTTACAGCGTCACACATAATTTATTAGCTTTTCTAATTCAGCCAAAATCTCAAAGCATTCTGCTAAATCAGAATGACCCCGTTTAACTCCAGGTCTCTGCAGAAGCTACGGGTTCCCAGGTAGCCATATAGTTTGGGCCTGGGGTCAAGCAGAGATGATTATTGTCATGGATATGGTATTAGCATCACACCTTGAGTTATCCACGCCTTGTTTTCATGAATCATGTATAAGAGCCTCCGCCGCTTCTCAACATGTCACCTTCTGTGTTATGGTTGGGCGAGGGAGGTGGTGACTTTTTAGGCACAGAATCAGGACAGCCTCTGAACCGTAGACCACTTAAGTCAGGCAGGGCAGCTTTGAAGTTGTGCTGCACCCTCTCTGTAGCTGCCAAGGTTTCAGATTGCTATGTGTGACATTTCCATAATTTCAGTGTGATTATGAGTGACATATCAAGGACTATGAGTGACACTTTCTTGCGAGCTAAATCAAGCAATGAAGATGATGGAAACACATAAATATCAGAAATGACACCCATTTGCGCAACGAGAAACTCTAAGAAGATCATAAAAGTTCTGCAAAGCACCAGAAATGGAAGGGAGCTAACCTAGAACCCTTGTAACCTGATTGTACAGTCATAATAGATGCAGGATAGATCCTGGTGAGAGGAGCTTTCTGTTGCAGGACTCTGGTGGCATTGCAGCTATTATGGGAGGCCTGCCAGCGTCTGCCTTGGCTTCGAAACATGCTGAAGTACTAGTGTTGCCAGGTGATGGAAACAATCCGGAGGGGGGGGGGGGGGTGCAAGCACAGGTAGGAAATTGAACGTTATCATAGGAAATCTGTGCTGACTAAGTCGGACACCTGCTCATGTTGCCGGGCGGGCTGGAGGAAAAACAATTAGAACAGATCCTGCCAGTGCCTTAGCCAGCCTATGCCAACTGGTCCCTCTGGCTCATTCCTGGCAATAAACCAAATGCAAAGCTGAGGATCAGTCTGGACTCCATGCCGCTCACCGACTTACAGCCCCCAGAGACAGCACCGGACATAGGCAGCCTCAGGAGATTCTCTGAGTGGTTGTGCGGACTAAGGCACACATAGGTGACAGAACTAAGCGTGGGCGGAAAATCCGTTCCGCTCGCGGATTTTGCGGATTTTCGGGAAATCCGCAATCCGCGAGATTTGCGGATTTCCCGCAAAATCCGCAAATTCGCACGCAGCGGATTTTTTTGGCGGCGCGCGGCGTTGGTGATACAATTTTTGCGGCGCGCGGCGTTTATCATCGTTTGCCGAGTTGTTTTTTTCGATAGTTTGCGAGTGCTGCGCCATTTTGGATCTTGCTGTGTGATCCCGCGGGAATTGGCGAGCGCGATTACGTCATCGCGGCTTGCCAGCGATAGTTTGTCAACGCGAGTACGACGAGATCACGTCTCGCGGTACTTCGCAATTGCGAGATTTGAGATGCGGCGCGCGAAAATATAAATTTGCAATTCTGCACAAGAAATCCACCAGCAAGCAGCATAAACCTTCTAGAAATGATGATTTTTATGTGAATAACTCCTTAGTTTGACATTTGCCTGCACTTTTTTAGCGAGGAGTCCATTTTGGGGAGGGGGGCAGGGGGGTGGGAGGAAGGAAGTGCCCCATAGTCTTCAACTTCCTGTTCCTGTTCAGCAGGCTCCTCCCAGTGCTTTGTCCATCTCCTGGTCACTTTTCATTCGGATGTGGACCTGGAAGGATTACCTTTTGTGGATGCTGCTGGATCTTTGGATTTGAGGCCTTTTTGACTTTCTTTGGATCACTGTTGGATTAGAAATTTTACAAGTAAGTTTGTTTGGGGCATTACAGTTGCTGCAACTAAAATTTTGGGATTTTCGATTTTTGGGCTGTTTTGGGGCCTTTTCCCAGGGGTACTCAGTGGTGGGTGGACTGATTCTTTCTGTGGGTTGTCTTGAACTTAAACATCATGGAGGCCATAGATGAATTGGGATTGTGCTGATTTTTCTGTGTTTTTCGATTTTCTTTTGTTGTAAAATTTTGTGTTTTTCGATTTTTGACCTGTTGTTGGGGCCTTGACCAGGGGTAGTGAGTGGTGCATGGGCCTAGTCTTTCTGTGGGCTGTCTTGAATTTAAACATCATGGAGGCCATGGATGGAATGGGATTGTGCTGATTTTGCAGTGTTTTTCGATTTTTGGGGGTGTTCATGGGGAGGGACATGCCATGTGGCTGGTGGCCATTTTGAGTGCAGCTACAGGCACTGGCCATGTGCTGGCAGGCAAGTGGCCATTTTGAATGCAGGCTTTGTTGTTAGGCCTCCAACCATTTTGCCTACTTTTCAACCTTTATTTATGCCAGGGGTAGTGAGTCTTGCATGGGCCTAGTATTTCTGTGGGTTGTCTTGAATTTAAACATCATGGAGGCCATAGATGAATTGGGATTGTGCTGATTTTTCTGTGTTTTTCGATTTTTTTTTTTTGTAAAATTTTGTGTTTTTCGATTTTTGACCTGTTGTTGGGGCCTTGACCAGGGGTAGTGAGTGGTGCATGGACCTAGTCTTTCTGTGGGCTGTCTTGAATTTAAACATCATCGAGGCCATGGATGGAATGGGATTGTGCTGATTTTGCAGTGTTTTTCGATTTTTGGGGGTGTTCATGGGGAGGGACATGCCATGTGGCTGGTGGCCATTTTGAGTGCAGCTACAGGCACTGGCCATGTGCTGGCAGGCAAGTGGCCATTTTGAATGCAGGCTTTGTTGTTAGGCCTCCAACCATTTTGCCTACTTTTCAACCTTTATTTATGCCAGGGGTAGTGAGTCTTGCATGGGCCTAGTATTTCTGTGGGTTGTCTTGAATTTAAACATCATGGAGGCCATGGATGGAATGGGATTGTGCTGATTTTGCAGTGTTTTTCGATTTTTGGGGGTGTTCATGGGGAGGGACATGCCATGTGGCTGGTGGCCATTTTGAGTGCAGCTACAGGCACTGGCCATGTGCTGGCAGGCAAGTGGCCATTTTGAATGCAGGCTTTGTTGTTAGGCCTCCAACCATTTTGCCTACTTTTCAACCTTTATTTATGCCAGGGGTAGTGAGTCTTGCATGGGCCTAGTATTTCTGTGGGTTGTCTTGAATTTAAACATCATGGAGGCCATGGATGGAATGGGATTGTGCTGATTTTGCAGTGTTTTTCGATTTTTGGGGGTGTTCATGGGGAGGGACATGCCATGTGGCTGGTGGCCATTTTGAGTGCAGCTACAGGCACTGGCCATGTGCTGGCAGGCAAGTGGCCATTTTGAATGCAGGCTTTGTTGTTAGGCCTCCAACCATTTTGCCTACTTTTCAACCTTTATTTATGCCAGGGGTAGTGAGTCTTGCATGGGCCTAGTATTTCTGTGGGTTGTCTTGAATTTAAACATCATGGAGGCCATAGATGAATTGGGATTGTGCTGATTTTTCTGTGTTTTTCGATTTTTTTTTTTTGTAAAATTTTGTGTTTTTCGATTTTTGACCTGTTGTTGGGGCCTTGACCAGGGGTAGTGAGTGGTGCATGGGCCTAGTCTTTCTGTGGGCTGTCTTGAATTTAAACATCATGGAGGCCATGGATGGAATGGGATTGTGCTGATTTTGCAGTGTTTTTCGATTTTTGGGGGTGTTCATGGGGAGGGACATGCCATGTGGCTGGTGGCCATTTTGAGTGCAGCTACAGGCACTGGCCATGTGCTGGCAGGCAAGTGGCCATTTTGAATGCAGGCTTTGTTGTTAGGCCTCCAACCATTTTGCCTACTTTTCAACCTTTATTTATGCCAGGGGTAGTGAGTCTTGCATGGGCCTAGTATTTCTGTGGGTTGTCTTGAATTTAAACATCATGGAGGCCATGGATGGAATGGGATTGTGCTGATTTTGCAGTGTTTTTCGATTTTTGGGGGTGTTCATGGGGAGGGACATGCCATGTGGCTGGTGGCCATTTTGAGTGCAGCTACAGGCACTGGCCATGTGCTGGCAGGCAAGTGGCCATTTTGAATGCAGGCTTTGTTGTTAGGCCTCCAACCATTTTGCCTACTTTTCAACCTTTATTTATGCCAGGGGTAGTGAGTCTTGCATGGGCCTAGTCTTTCTGTGGGTTGTCTTGAATTTAAACATTATGGAGGGCATGGATGGATTGGGATTGTGCTGATTTTGCAGTGTTTTTCGATTTTTTTGTGCTCTATAACTGAACTGATGTTCCTCTGTCTTCCATTTTTTTTAGGTGCACAAGACTCAAGAGAACCACCAGTGCCAGGAAGAAGTCCTGCAGCGGTGTGTGTGTGCAGCATAACGTCACGCGACGTCACGTCTGGCCTCAGACAACTCTACAATTCGTGCAACTGCGGCCTGCTGTCTGACCTGCTCTGAAGAAGATGGCCCCAAAGAAAGTTCTCCGTAGCTCCTCTAGCAAGAAAGTTGCTAGTAAGGAGCAGAAGAAGCAAGTTACCAAGGAGGCTGGTGTGCCACCCGCCACTTTTTTTGGGAGCAAAAAAAAAAGTACGCCTGCAGCAGCAGGATCTGCTGGGGACCAACCTGAGAGCAGCACCCCTGCTCCATTGGGTTCAGTGCCTCCACCACCACGCCAACTTAAGTCAAAGCCCTTGAGTGCTTCAGAGGCAGTCAGTGTACTTCTCCAATCACCATCGACCAGTGATGTTGGCTCATCGCAAGAAAGTAGCAGCAATGTCCCTGAATCAACACAGGTTGTTGTAACTCATCTGACAAGTGTTGAACAACCACAGCCGCAACAACAACACCATGTGCAAGTACACGCCCAAGTACATGTGGAAGGAGAGGCAGCAAAAGGAGATGCGCAAGCAAAGGTGCATGGACGTTCACAAGTGCCCACAATAGTTGTTCCTCCCGAAGTAGGGGCACATTTGGAAATCGACAATGAAGCTGAGGTATCATTGGAAGCCACTCCTCCTGATGATCATTCATTGTCTTCCACATCCCTAGCAAGGAAAAGATCAAGGGGGGTGTCTACATCTTCTTCAAGCCCACCTCGTTCTGGTGCAAGTGATCTGTCTTGGGAACCACAACTGCGGTCTGACAGTGAGGCAGAGGCACACCATGATCTGACACCGTTACCTAAGCGTAAAAGGAAGGTCGTCCAAAAACTCAAACCTATGGAGTGTGATGAGGCTCAACAAGAAGTGACAGATACTGCTGGTGATGAAGCCTCTCACGATGACGACGAGCCAGTCATCACAAAGGTCACTGCAGCCCCACCGGGCATGCAGCAAAGAGACATTTTGACCCTATCCCGAGAAGCTGCTGAGCGTGATGACGATGTCGGCGAGGAGGCAATGGAAATGGAATCATTAGATTTGGAGTTAAGTAGTACACCAAAACCTACCGCTTCCATATTTCTTCGCAAGAAGGTACCCACCTCGTCCTCGACCTCAATTCGTGGTGGTGAAAGTGCAAAACGTACTGAAGTTCGGCAATCCACATCCTCCACTTCATCTGTCATTAGCAGCAGGACCACCACCACCAGTATCGCCGCCTCCTCCGGCCCCCGAAGACATTTCAAGTCTCCAGTTTGGGACTTCTTTAGTGTTTGCCCAAAAAAGGAAAACGTAGCCATTTGTAGCCTTTGTAAGCTTCGATTTAGTCGTGGTAAGCTTGGTTCTAACTATGGTACCGGAGGCCAGAGAGGTCATCTTGAGAGAAGGCACCCTGTCGAATGGTTTCCGCACCTAGAGGCGGTCAAGAAAGCCGGAATTGCACGTAATGAAAACGTTGATTTGTCATCTGCTGATGACGAGGTAGAAGACGATTCAAACACTTCACTTACACCCAGTTCCCATGTCAGCAGCACACCCCATGGGAGCCACACTAAGAGTGTGGGAGAGAGTGAGACATCAATGCGGAAAAGTTCATCAGCGAGCGTAACTGGGTCGAAGAGATCATCATCATCCCGTAAATCATTGGTCCAGGGCAACATTAAAAAGATGTTGTTTACAGAAGCGCAATATGAACGCAACCACCCAATGACCCGTCTGTATAACACTAAGCTGGCTAAAATGCTAGCTCTGGACCTTCTCCCTTTTTCTTTTGTAGAAGGGGTTGGTTTTCTAGAATTAGTGACAGCGCTCTGCCCTAAATGGAAGGTTCCTAGCCGGTTCTATTTTGCCCGAGTTGCGGTTCCAGCACTACATGAAGATGTTCTGAAGGTGATTGGGGCAGCTTTGCAGAAGAGTGCTGTTCACACTATACATCTGACAACAGACATGTGGACCAGTGGCGCAGGCGCTGATTACATGTGCATCACTGCACACTGGGTCTCTTTTTCAGGGGCTAAAGCAAAGCTAAACTCAGGTGTTGACACTAACATTGTTTTTAAAGGTGCTCGGAAACATGCAACACTAGCCATGTTTGGTTTGGAGAAACGTCACACAGCAGAAAACATTTTGGATGTCTTTAACACAAAGGTCCTTAACTGTCTGTCCCCACTAAAACGCAAGGTTGGTTATGTTTCCACAGACAATGGCTCCAATATAGTTAAGGCCATGAGGGACGGTTACTATTTCAGAGTGCCGTGTTTGGCGCACTGTATAAACCTGGTTGTCCAAAAATTCTTGGGTAATAAACGCAGTGCAGCGTACAGTGTATTGGAGAACTGCCGAAAAATATGCAAGCATTTCAGGCATTCTTTTAAGGCCCGCAAGCAGCTGAGGAGCATGCTATATCAAAGTCAAATGCCAGTGAAAGCACTCATCCAGGAGGTGGTAACACGTTGGAACTCAACCTTCTACATGCTTGAGCGTCTGTATGAGCAGTATACGCAACTCGATCAATATTTCTTGAAAGAGGGTATAGAGGAGCTGAGGATGGGTGGGCCGCAATGGAACATAGTTGAAAGCCTAACACGCATGCTTCGTCCTTTTGAGGTCTTCACACGTGCAGTCAGCAAGGAGGACTCTAATTTGGGAAAAGCTATCCCATTGTTGTACATGCTGGAGGACCAACTGAAGGAGGTGTGTTCTGTGTTTCGAAAAGATGACAAAAAGAAAGACTCTTTGCTTCTGGCTGAGAAATTATTAGAGCTCCTACAAGGTGATGAACGTCTTCAAAAGATCCACTCAGAACAGCATTACATTTGTGCTACTATTCTGGATCCACGCTACAAAAAGGCGCTGGCAGGCAGAGCATTCTTTCCTTTTGCTGATGAAGATGTTACAAAGTACAAACGTTGGCTAGCCTTGTCAGCCAAGAAGTTTGAAACAGAACGGCTGGAAATTGAAGGAAATGGCAGTACATCAGCAGGCCATCCCCAGTCAAAACAATCCACTTCTGCACCTGTGGCTGTGGCACAAGTGACCTCTCAGCCGTTAAAGACACCGGCAACCGCATCATCTGCACGAAAGACAGCAGAAACATTGGAGGCTGAAGAGGATTGGCTAGCTCTGCGTGGGTTTGGTTCTCAAAAGGTCAGAGGCACAGCAAGAGCTACGCAAAGTGGAGGAACCTTGGAGGAGGACCTTGAGTCGATGGTGAAGGACTATCTGAATGACTCCACAGAGGTCTATGTTAATTCTGACCCATTGGCGTATTGGCATGGGAAAAAAGAATTGTGGCCACAGCTCACCAACCTGGCTTTAAACTACTTGTCTTGCCCACTCGCAAGTGTGTCTTCTGAACGGGTTTTCAGTGCGGCTGGTGGGATTGTAACTCCCAAACGGAGCCGCCTCTCGCCCAAAAATGTGGAGAGGTTAACAATGATCAAGATGAATCAGCACCTCATACCACCAGATATAAGAGTACGAGAGAGCGTGCCGGATGAAGAGGAGGTGGCCAGCACCATAGATGAGGGAATTTCTACTCTGTCAGGTGGCACTGACCTCACCCGGGCTGAATTCGCAGAGTATGATGACGAAGCCTTATTCTTATTCCTGGACCGTGATTCCGACTTCGAGCCCTGAAAATGAGACAACGAATCAATAACTTTCTTTTTCATCCTTATTCACTTTTATTCCTGTGTGTCTGTCTTTCTTTGTTGTGCACAGTTAATATAATTCAAACTTTAATCAGATAATCACAAAGACAAGCCCATCAGCAGAACTGTCTTCACTTGTTTGCTAATTTATTTGAAGGTGCCGCAGTCTGCATTCCTCAGGTTCACAAGTTCAGAAGAACATGCTCCTCTATCCTCCTCCTCCAGACTCCTATTTCCATCAAAGCAGAGGGCTGGTTTACGCCCAATGAAGAAAGACTCAGCACTTGTGGGGGTGTTGTTCTACCTCTTTGCAGGTGAGTTGACGGGTCTGGGGCCATTGCTGGGAAGCACTAAAAGTGGTTTGTGCCAAATCCGAGGCGGAAATTTTTTTGTGTTTTTGATGACTTGCTTGCCTTTGAGGTGCTCTTAGGGGGGGTTCCGTCTGTTTGTGGGTGAGTTTCATGGTCTGAGAGCATTGCTGGGACACTCTAATCTTGATTGCATTTGCTTTTCAGGAAATCCGTCGTGCCAACCCCGACTTATGGCCTAGCTACGCAGCGCGTTTGGACCGAAGGCCCAGAAATATTGCAAGTATGAGATTTTGCTTTTGTCCTGTTTGGGGGTGTTATGCTTCTTGGCGGGTGGGTTGCCGGGTCTTGGGGCATTCCTGGGAAGGTCTAATACCGGGTAGAAGTGGTTGGGACTAAATCCAGGCCGATTTTTTTTTGGGCTATTTCAGACATTTTGCTCTATGTAGCGTTTTCGGGGGCCTGTTTGGGGGGCTTCCTGGTGTTTCTGGGTGAGTTTCGTGGTCTGGGAGCACTGCTGGCTATATCTACTTTACTTTGCAAGAGGTTTGAAGCAAATCCATGGTGGCAGAGGGGACTTAGGGCCTAGCTGCAGAGCGCGCTCGGAGTGATTTGGGAAATTTGTGAAAAATTGACTAAGTCCCCATTTTTGTACTTTTGCTCTTTGGCTGTTTGGGGGTCTTCTACTCGTTTTCTCCTGGGTTGACGGCTCTGGGGCCATTGCTGGGAAGCTCTAATACCGGATAAAAGTGTTTTGGACCAAATCCCAGGCGGAAATTTTTTTGTGTTTTTGATGACTTGCTTGCCTTTGAGGTGCTCTTAGGGGGGGTTCCGTCTGTTTGTGGGTGAGTTTCGTGGTCTGGGAGCATTGCTGGGACACTCTAATCTTGATTGCATTTGCTTTTCAGGAAATCCGTCGTGCCAACCCCGACTTATGGCCCAGCTACGCAGCGCGTTTGGACCGAAGGCCCAGAAATATTGCAAGTATGAGAGTTTGCTTTTGGCCTGTTTGGGGGTGTTATACTTCTTGGCGGGTGGGTTGCCGGGTCTTGGGGCATTCCTGGGAAGGTCTAATACCGGGTAGAAGTGGTTGGGACTAAATCCAGGCCGATTTTTTTTTGGGCTATTTCTGACATTTTGCTCTATGTAGCGTTTTCGGGGGCCTGTTTGGGGGGCTTCCTGGTGTTTCTGGGTGAGTTTCGTGGTCTGGGAGCACTGCTGGGACACTCTAATCTTGATTGCATTTGCTTTTCAGGAAATCCGTCGTGCCAACCCCGACTTATGGCCTAGCTACGCAGCGCGTTTGGACCGAAGGCCCAGAAATATTGCAAGTATGAGATTTTGCTTTTGGCCTGTTTGGGGGTGTTATGCTTCTTGGCGGGTGGGTTGCCGGGTCTTGGGGCATTCCTGGGAAGGTCTAATACCGGGTAGAAGTGGTTGGGACTAAATCCAGGCCGATTTTTTTTTGGGCTATTTCTGACATTTTGCTCTATGTAGCGTTTTCGGGGGCCTGTTTGGGGGGCTTCCTGGTGTTTCTGGGTGAGTTTCGTGGTCTGGGAGCACTGCTGGCTATATCTACTTTACTTTGCAAGAGGTTTGAAGCAAATCCATGGTGGCAGAGGGGACTTAGGGCCTAGCTGCAGAGCGCGCGCGGAGTGATTTGGGAAATTTGTGAAAAATTGACTAAGTCCCCATTTTTGTACTTTTGCTCTTTGGCTGTTTGGGGGTCTTCTACTCGTTTTCTCCTGGGTTGACGGCTCTGGGGCCATTGCTGGGAAGCTCTAATACCGGATAAAAGTGTTTTGGACCAAATCCCAGGCGGAAAATTTTTTGTGTTTTTGATGACTTGCTTGCCTTTGAGGTGCTCTTAGGGGGGGTTCCGTCTGTTTGTGGGTGAGTTTCGTGGTCTGGGAGCATTGCTGGGACACTCTAATCTTGATTGCATTTGCTTTTCAGGAAATCCGTCGTGCCAACCCCGACTTATGGCCCAGCTACGCAGCGCGTTTGGACCGAAGGCCCAGAAATATTGCAAGTATGAGAGTTTGCTTTTGGCCTGTTTGGGGGTGTTATACTTCTTGGCGGGTGGGTTGCCGGGTCTTGGGGCATTCCTGGGAAGGTCTAATACCGGGTAGAAGTGGTTGGGACTAAATCCAGGCCGATTTTTTTTTGGGCTATTTCTGACATTTTGCTCTATGTAGCGTTTTCGGGGGCCTGTTTGGGGGGCTTCCTGGTGTTTCTGGGTGAGTTTCGTGGTCTGGGAGCACTGCTGGCTATATCTACTTTACTTTGCAAGAGGTTTGAAGCAAATCCATGGTGGCAGAGGGGACTTAGGGCCTAGCTGCAGAGCGCGCGCGGAGTGATTTGGGAAATTTGTGAAAAATTGACTAAGTCCCCATTTTTGTACTTTTGCTCTTTGGCTGTTTGGGGGTCTTCTACTCGTTTTCTCCTGGGTTGACGGCTCTGGGGCCATTGCTGGGAAGCTCTAATACCGGATAAAAGTGTTTTGGACCAAATCCCAGGCGGAATTTTTTTTGTGTTTTTGATGACTTGCTTGCCTTTGAGGTGCTCTTAGGGGGGGTTCCGTCTGTTTGTGGGTGAGTTTCGTGGTCTGGGAGCATTGCTGGGACACTCTAATCTTGATTGCATTTGCTTTTCAGGAAATCCGTCGTGCCAACCCCGACTTATGGCCCAGCTACGCAGCGCGTTTGGACCGAAGGCCCAGAAATATTGCAAGTATGAGAGTTTGCTTTTGGCCTGTTTGGGGGTGTTATACTTCTTGGCGGGTGGGTTGCCGGGTCTTGGGGCATTCCTGGGAAGGTCTAATACCGGGTAGAAGTGGTTGGGACTAAATCCAGGCCGATTTTTTTTTGGGCTATTTCTGACATTTTGCTCTATGTAGCGTTTTCGGGGGCCTGTTTGGGGGGCTTCCTGGTGTTTCTGGGTGAGTTTCGTGGTCTGGGAGCACTGCTGGGACACTCTAATCTTGATTGCATTTGCTTTTCAGGAAATCCGTCGTGCCAACCCCGACTTATGGCCTAGCTACGCAGCGCGTTTGGACCGAAGGCCCAGAAATATTGCAAGTATGAGATTTTGCTTTTGGCCTGTTTGGGGGTGTTATGCTTCTTGGCGGGTGGGTTGCCGGGTCTTGGGGCATTCCTGGGAAGGTCTAATACCGGGTAGAAGTGGTTGGGACAAAATCCGCGCGGAAAAGCCTTTAGTTTTGGCACTTTTTGTAACTTAGGGTTCGTTAGGGTTAGCCCTAGCAGCAGGATTGCATGTGTATCGGGGTGTTCTAGATTTTTCAAACTGAGTTCTGGGGTCTTAGAGCACTCGTGAGAATGTGTAATTTTGGTTGCAAGTCATTTGAAGAAAATCCATGGTGGGAAAGGGGGGATTTGGCATAGTTAAAGAAAGCCTTTGCCACTATTCTTAACTTAGGGTTCGTTAGGGTTAGCAGTATTTCTATTGCATGTGTTTGAGTGGGGGGGATTTCGAGTCTTGGAGCGATGCTGGCTATGGCTACTTTTGCTTGGTTGCTTGCAAGTGGTTTGAATGCAATCCACGGGGGGTAATGGGTAATTAGGGTACTTCGGCCTACTTTTACTTTCAAAGTAAGTTTTGTCTCCAGTTTTCTGCTAGGCCTCGTTTTTTGGGTGGGAGCACTGCTAGGAAGATCTATTTTTGTTCTAAAACACAGTTTACAGTACACCTAGCTTGAGGGGCAAGATCCGCTACATTAATTTGCCCATACTTATTTATCCTTCAAAAGGTGACTCAGAGTACGCACTTTCAAAAACATTGTACTGTCTGTCTACTAGGAAAAACAAATTGTGACTTTTTGCACTCCACAGCCTACATACCTTATATTTATTTATCAGTGGTGTTGTAATATTATATCACTTCCTGTTTTTCGTTGAATAATTACAGGCCGGGTTTCAGTCTCTGCAATGGGGAAAAAAGGATGGAGTCAGGCTTCACAGTAGCGAGCCACAATTCAGCATCAGGCAGGCAGTGGACAGGGTGTCTTCTGGTGACCAACATCGGTGGACGAAGCGTCGGCTGCAATGGAGGAGTGCCGCTAATAGGAGGATTTTTTTCTGCGGGCAACTTACTTACCACTTCCAACAGGACCACTACAACCACATAGATACAGTATCCCTTGCCTTTTTCTCTGACTGTGACTGCATTTCTTTGCTCTCTCTCGGCTTCTACATTGATCCCTTAACACATCACTTAGTCCACTCCACTATCTGCACCACACATAGTCATTTGTAAGTGCTCCTACGTAATTCGCAAGTCGCAGCACGCCCCAGGCCGTAGAGGACTGGGATGGCCCCAATGATGAAGCATGTCACCAAGGGGCAACCCTGGTGAGTGAGGGGACACCTAGAAAAAAAGCAATTTCTCCTTTTCTATCTACTATACCTTCTGTCAGGTTACGCAGCCCCTAAGCGCCTACCGTACTATGAAACTACATTTCCCATGAGTAGGCGGGAGACTTGCAGACTATTTAGTGAGACTATATGAGAGTACCCTTGTATGTTAGGACATCACTTCACTGATGCCTGTCTTGTCTTCTCTTACAGGTATCCTTTCCCTGCTGACCCTACCTTTACCCATCCCACATTTTTTATTTTAGTTTGTTATTTTTCTCCCTCGCCTAATGCCTCGAACACCCTGTGTTTACACTTCTGGGTGTTGGTGACATTTGGAGGTGGAACCATATTTGCATCGACTGGATCACGGGGAGTAAACGTGACACCTTCCAGACCAACCCCATTGAGTGTTGTTGTGAATGGATTTATAGTGACCAGCAAGGCTCTCGGGTATCTGGCTACAGAGACCTTATGTTGAATATAGTTATCAATAATTCCACACAGGCCCTGTACTGTCGCATTCTTTCTTTCCACAGTTGTCGATGATATATTCTTACTCTGCTTGACAAAGAACCATTGCTAATGTGAAAGAACTTCAACCGAATTAGTAGTTATACTTTACCATTTGTTAGGCTACAATGTGGCACTGCTCTACTGTACTTCTGTCACCTGCTATATTCTCAGTTGTACCGTTGAATTGCTCAGGAGGACAAACCAGATTTCATTTTCTTTTTTTTCATAGGCATGCAACTGCCACTGTGTCACACCACTAGTACCACCGCTATGAGGAAATTTTATCCGACCAAGATTGCCAACGTTATTCGGTGTTTCCCGTGGAGCCAGCCCTGGGCCTAGCCCTACTTTCAAACACAAATTACAGGTAAGATAAGCGTTTGGTGGTTTGGGGGTATAATGGAGTATTAGTACGAGAGACGAGAGACTGAAGGTAGTACTACTAAAGTCCTAGGACTCTTGGATTCACTTCACTTAGTCTGTGAGAGGCACTTAGTGTTGAAAACATTTGGGCATTTACACTTAAAGGAAGAAAATGGAACTAAACTTTCAGGAAAACAGTCAACGTTAAACCCCCACCCACCAGGCAAGCAGTAAAAAACAGGTATGCTCAGATAAAGTTTGAAAAAGTATATTTATATCCCTAACAAAATAATCTCCCGCAAGACCCTCCCTAACCCCAACGATTGTCCTTCAAAAGTCCCCAAAAACCCAACTCCCAATTCCCACCCCCCAAAAGTCTCTAAAAAAGGGGCAAGGGACACTATGGGTGGATGCTGTTAACTTTTTGGGCCAGGGCATCATGCTCCTCGCGGAGCAAGGCGAGCTCCTGCTGAAGGCGGGACACCATCAGGGTAGTGCGGCGCAGGCGTGCCTTCACTGCCTTGCAGGTGCAAGGCCTGTGAGAAGCAGCTGTTGGCCTTGCTGCTCGGCGGTGGCGTTTGCCTTTGGCAGCCCGGCTCAGTCTCGGTGGACCACTGTGCTGGGTGGCAGCCGGTGGGGCCACGGAGGCCGATGCAGACGACGTTGTCGTTGTTGTCGACCGCACACTTTCCTCGTCCTCCAGGGCCACCAGCCGCCGATATTCCGCAACAGTGGCCTCGATTCTCCGTTGCCGGGCCGCTCTAGCCAGCTCCTTCCTCCTTGTTCGTTTGGAAGGAAAACCTATATGAAGAAAGAAAGACATAGTCTGTAACCAATGCTCTTTAAGATTAACTCAATCATTCAGCAGAAATGTGTGCTGCAGTACAACTAGCAACTTGCAAGCGCATTACATAACTATTGAGGCCAGTATCTATCTAACCTCACACTTCTTCATCCTTGCTCTAACATTAGTGGGAGTTTAAGGAACAAATTCTATGAGCACTGTGGACTTCCATTGGAGTCGACTATGAAAGTACACCAGTCTTATTCTTCTTCTTGTCTCTTGTTTTGGAAAATTGGTACGTTATTTTCTGCAAGCCGGCATAATGCCAGCGCGGTAAACTTGCACCCGAGAAAAAGAGACGCACGCCATGAGGAGTGACCTAGACTTGCGTTGCCGTTGCGTTACTGTACCCGTCCAGTACATGCAGGTGGTGAATCTCTTACTTTTCTATTACGGGTGGCACTGAGAATACTCTGTTACAACTCAAGGGCTACTGCTTAATTAATTTAACTTTCACCCTACAGTGGAAATGAGTACTAGAAATGGAAAATTGAAGAAGATAAATAATCTGATTATCTATCACTTCACATGGGATGTTTTTGCTTATATATGGGATGACTTTAGGTGCTTTGCTTTTTATTGAGTGACAGGCAGTGATACATCCACACATGAATGACTGAGTACTACTAAACTTATTAAGAGAGGTAGGGAGTGGCCACCATAATAACCGGATCTATGCAGTGCTTGCAATACAAACTACTGCTACTATTTATGGTAGTATTTGGACAAAATTAAAAGTTCTTTTCCTTGCCTTTCCTACACTGGAACGGACGTGCGGGTGCAGTGTTACATGCTCTTCAAAGTTACACTTAGTTCATCCACTGACCATCTACTCTCTCTAGATCATGGGTACTCACAAACTTTCTCTCAGGGGCTACATTTACAGTGTAGTTTGGGGCCGAGGGCCGCACTGGTGGGGGCGGAGTCAGAGGGGGCAGGGCTAAAGCAAAACGATAACTTGTGACCATGAGGTTGCACACAGGTCCCTGCAGCAGATGCCCTCATCCACTGAGCCACCAGACCCAGCATTTACATACATCTCTCTCCCTCCTGCTGTCCCTCCTGCCCTCCCTCCATCTCTCTCTCCCTCCTGCCCTCCCTCTCCCTCTGTCATCTCACTGTGTGTGTGTCTATCTGTGTCAGCCGTCAGCCCGGGTTGAGACCGCTTCCTCAACGCGCACACACAGACAACAACACCAAAGTACTTAACAGGTCTTTAAAAGACCATTAACATATTATTGAGGCTTTGTTTGTTTTAGCGCCCCTGCTTCTCCACCCTGACAATCACTGCTTGCCCGGCCCCACAGAGCAGAGGCTTTGTTCTATTTCACCTCTTTGTGGCCTTGCATCTCCACTCTGCTCTGTGGGGGCCGGGGGAGCAGTGATTGTCAGAGTGGAGATGCAGGGGCGCTAACAGGTGAAATACAAAAAAGCCTCTGCTCTGTGGGGGCCGGGGGAGCAGTGATTGTCTGCAAGGTCTGCGCACCGCCAAGGAAGGCTTGCCGGGCCACCACCGGCCCGCGGGCCGTACTATGAGTACCCCTGCTCTAGATACACATATGCTATCTAAGAGTCAGATAGTAGCATGATCCAGGTATATGGACACATACAGTTTCTGTGTCACCCACCCAGGCTGTTGTCCTTCCACCCATCATTGCTTCATCATTCACCCAGCCATGCATCTCATATTCTTGCCTTCCCAGCTAGTCTTCAATCTCAATAAGTAAGGAATATATAAGAGCTTACCTCTGGCCGCCACCACCGTCTCAACTCTCACAGCCGCCGCCGCCGCCTCCTCCCCTGATGAATTGCCCTCCGCCTCCGTGTCGAGCACCACCACCACACTGGCCCCGCCACCAGATGTTCCACCTACAAAGTACATTTAAGAATCTTAGAATAAAGCACTCACTAGTCACTAGTATTTGGTCTAGGAATGAAGACATGTGAAAACAATGTAATTTGTGACTGTCTACGTTAAAGTTAAAAAAAATGTCCCTTTTTCCAGGGAAGGTTGTCTTGCTGCACTTTTTGGCACAACTGATGAAGGCTGATTTTTTAACACGCACCATTTTTCTCCACACAGACAGAAGATGGACTTCTAACAACAAGATCAAGTTGAAACCAGGTGAGAGCTCGGCTCGACCACAAGAAATGTCTTCAATTAATCGTCAGCACTAACCACTTTTCCATTATCAGTTAAACGTTTAGTTTTATTATGACTTCATTTTAATAAATGTGTTTACTTTTAATAAAGCTTTTAAATTTAAATACAATCTGTGTTTTTTGGTCCTCCAGACTAGAGTGACTGAGCGAAAGGTTTTGCAATTTTTGCAAGCATGAGTCCAGATAGAACACTTCAAAAGACATTATGGACAATCCCAGAGGACTGCACTAAGTTGATAGAGCTATTGCTGACTAGAATCATGGGAGTTTCGCCAACCGTGCAATCTTAGTTAGCTACACAGACAGACTAATAAGAATAATCTAGTAATACCACAGGGAGTCATAGTAGAGGCAGGATAAGAATTTAGATACAGTCTACAAGAAGAGCAAAGACAATTTTGAAAAAATTCAAATGAGGAACGCTAGGAAAAATAGGTACTAGTCTAAAATGAAAACTTACTGGGGCCAGCAGAGGAGCCCTCGCCTGCCCGATCCTGGCCCTGTTGAACAGCATCCGCCGCCTGCTGCTCCTGTGTCCTCCTCTCGCCCCTGGGGGGAGCTGACGTACAACATGAAAGAAAGAACAGAAAACATGGATGATTGTTGCTTGTCAATGTCAACCAAATCAAACATTTCAAAAGAACAATAACAAAATATTTCCGCGAAATTATATTGATTATGGTTACTTTTTATTTATTTGCGGACCTGTGACTTCGAAAGTCACGTAACTCACTAAACAAAGTACTGAAACGTTCACCTAGGACTGGCAGGCAGCAGTCCGCAGGCAAGACGCAAAGTGACAGACAAACTCCATTGTGATTTCAGTCAGATCAGTGACAACACTAACAGTTGCCTGCTACATTACCAGTCATTTAAATAGTCAAACTATCAATCCACCGCCACTATTTTTCTTATTGTCAGGGTTACAAAGGAAGGGGCAGATTTAAGCCCTTGCGGCTCTTTTGCGCCGTTCTTGCGTGACTTTTGTGACGCAGCAGCTAAACAAAAAAGGGCGCCATGGTGCGGCGTATAATATTATAACAACGTGACGCATTTGGGAGATGCATCCCGTTATAAAGCCCTGCGCCATCAGGGGACGTTCCGGCGCAAGGGAGGGCATTCCTGCGCTGGAACACATCCTAATAGTGGCTGAGGGAAATCTACAAAATATCAATCAGTCACCTTTAGGACAATGATGCGTCACACAAACCCTGCACCTGCTTGAAGCAGACGTACGGCTTGACCCAGCATTGGGGAGATAGGGTACCCCAGAGCATTGATGGAGCTGCGCCATCGTTGCGACGCAACTCCAGCAGTAAAGCTTCGGTGACGTTTTGGGCCCATGGGGCGCCGCATTGCAAATACGGCGCACCATGTTTGGTGGTGGTAGCGGGCCGCACAATTAATGGCGCATCCCTGCTACTTTGCAGGGATGCGACGGTAATTGCAATTCTGCCCCTTAGGGGCATACTTACTTACGCGTTCTGGCGCATCTCCAGAGATGCGCCAGATCAAATGCGTCACGCAAAACTACCCTTGCGACACGGCAGATGTGCCTCATTTACAATGCGGCGCGCCCTGGCGCAAGGGTAGGCACTTGCGTGACGCATCTCGTCACGTAAGAGCGGCGCATCGCTGGAGTCACGTCGCCAACGCAATGCAACTCCAGTAATGCTCAGGGCCACCCAATACTTTACATGCTGTGTCAGTCCTTTCGCCTGCTTCGAGCAGACATAAGGAATTGAATTGACGTAGCAGCGTCGCAGAAGTGCCTGCGTTAAATCTTGTAGATTTCACGCAGGCAATTTTGCGAGGCGCACAGCCGCTGGACCGCCCACCCTGCGTACTAGGAACGCACCCATTGTGGTGCAGGCCCATGGCTTTATAACGTGACGCATCTCCCTAGATGCGTCATGCTGTAAATGACTTGCAGGGATGCGGCACGTTTACGCCGCTGTTGCGTCACGCAAGGCAACGTAAACGTGGCGCAAGGGGCTTGTAAATGTAATCTGCCCCCTAGTGTCTAGCATTACGCAGTTCTGTTAAGTACACTCATACATAATAGTTACTCAGGCCAATGAGACCACGAAATAGAAAACAAATAAGCATAGTAGCAACCCCACTGAGAAGGAGAGCAGTGCACCTGAAATGCACAGAAGATTTTGAAATATAATTTAACTACAATGTAATCGTCATCAGCGGCATTATTGGCTTGCTCCATGTAAAAAACAAATATTTGCAATACAACAACACAGAGCAGGAGAAAACATCATAGTAGTGAGTGATTAAATGCCAATGGCTACTACTACTCACCAAGCCCGGGGATCTCCAAGCCGAGCTGGTCCAGCAGGTCGCGCTCGCGGTCCAGGAGGTCCGTCCAGCGATGGGTGACCTGGCTGTAGGTGCGCTGGACCCCGTAGAGGTGGGATATGGCCCAGCACACCTTCTCCCACCGCTTCCGGCGCTCCCGCATGTTGTAGCCGCCGGCCGCGATCCTGCCGCCTCCCGCGATGGTCCTGGGCAGGCGGTGCTGGACGAAGTAGACCAGCGCGCCCACTTCCTCCGGGCTGAATATCTCCCGGCGCGTCACCTGCTCCCCCCTCGATCTCACGCCTGCTGTCCTGCCACTGGGTCCAGCACTACTCCCCGCCGCCGCTGCGGCCCTCAAGTGCCTGGGCAGCTTCACGGCGCCTGGCTTGACCATGGTCTGGGCAGGTAAGGTAGGAAGAAGTAGAAAATTAAGAAAGAATAGGATAGGGAAGAAGAAAAGAAAAGAGTTTACAAAAGTAGTTTAAAAGTAAAGAAAAATAGCAGAAAAGACAAAAATATACAGCTAGGAAAAGAGAGGGATAGATAAGAAGCAAAATCGTAAAAAAAAAACTGAAAACAAGCAAAGGATGGGAAAGATATCAAGAGGATTAAACACCATGCCCAGACACAGGAAATGAATGAAAAACAAGATGGCCGGCGCCCGTTTCCGAGCGCGAAAGTCAGTTCGCGCGAGATTTTCCTCGCGATCTCGTGCGAACCTCTAGATTTCCCGCGCGATCTCGTGCGAACCTCTACTCGCAATGCGCTTACTGCGCGAGATTATACATAGCGGGCGGAAACGGAAATACGTCACGCAAACAAAATGGCCGCGCCCGTACTCGACCTTGGGGTAAATTCGCGTGTTGCGCTGCAAGCGGCTCGCGAATACTGCAAAAAAACTCGCGAAACAACAAGCCGCAAAAAAATAAAATGCTCATTCGCACGAATTGGCGGCTTCCGCGGTCGGTTTCGCACGACGCCGCGCCCCGCGAATAGCGCGAAAAAAACCGCAAAACGATTTCAGCAAAAGCAAAAGCAATGAGCAGGTGCAAAAGGTCAACCTCATGATTTGTAACGATTCTTTGTATTGCTTCCTGAGGGGGCCCTCCAGAATTCGGTTGCCTGCTTGCAACTATTGTGTGACCCTGCTCTGACCTTAACTGTATGCCACAAAGGTCCTGATTTACAGCTAAAGGAGCAGACAAGCAGGTGCCAGGCTGGAACTTTAAATTCTTTCAGTGACACATTAATTAGCCCCTAATTCATTATTGTCAGTTGGGGCAGGGCAGGTGTTGTAACTAATTTTGCAACAATGAAAGCACTTAGCAAGTGCAAAAGATCACTAATCAGGGCGCACTAAGGAAGCAGGTGCCAGCTAAAAAAATATTCTGTGACACATTAATCAGCCCCAAATTAATTCAGGTCACTTGAGGCAGGGAAGGTGTGCTTTGCTTTGCCGAAAATAATGTACACTGGACAACCAGAGGGTGTGGTGATGAAACAGAGGGTGGCATGGGTGGGCCAGAGGGTGGCATGAGTAGTCAGAGAGTGGCAGTGGTGACAGAGAGTGGCAGTGATGAAGAAGAGTGTCCCAAACAGGCTGGACATGTAGAAACAACAAGTTCGCAAAACTTGCGACCCGACAGGTAAGTTCGCAAATTGCGAAATTGTAAAAACCCTCGCGAACTGGCAGAAACACGGGCGAACACAAAAAAAAAAAAATCCGCAAATTCGCGGGAATTCGCGGATTTTGCGGATTGCGAATCCGCAAATCCGCAAAATTCGCGAACGCGAGATCCGCAAAATTCGCCCATGCTTAGACAGAACCAGCCAGGCTGCTGAGGCATGAAGTACTCATAAAAGGATTAGGAGCCAATACTAGTAAGTAATCCATCGTACATTTACCGTAACCGGCCGCAGTGTGATTTTGTGAGGTGCCTTTCTTATACCATATTGCTGTGTAAGGCATCGGGGGAATATGCTACTCAGTGTACACCAATAAAAAATAAAAACATTTCATTAAAAGCAGAGAATACCTCACTCTAGTCACTTACTCTTTGCAGGATGAGCAAGGCAATTCGGTACGAGCTGCTTGTGGCCGCAATGAGGAGTACGACTCGGTCTGGATTCTCCCACGGCAATGCTGGCCATTCAGGGCTGCAGTCAGCCAACTGCGAGGACTGTTGCGGTGTGCTCTCTAGTGGAGGGCTACTGGGTTGAGGAACCAGCTGCGACAATGCCAGGCATTCAGGGAATTTCAGCCAGCTGCACCGACTGTTGTGGTGTGCTCTGGTGGTGGGGTACTGGGTTGAGCGACCACTCCACCCGGCGGCTGCCTCCTGCAATGTGGTAGGTGGTTCACTTCCAGCTGGCTGCCTTGGGGTCGGGTTAGGGTGACCAACTGGCAGGGTGCAAATTCAGGACGTAAGTGTAAAAATCCAGGACAAAGGCTCAAAATTCAGAACAAAAGGTAAGCTTTTCATACACATCAGAGGAAGTTGCGCAATAGTTTAAAAGTATGTAAATAGACAACCACTTAAATACAAGTCAAAATACGTTTATATTAGGTTGAGACAATCTTGCACTTCACGTTTTTTCTGTATGCGTGCAGCTTTGAGCAACTGTGAAGGTCTTTTTGTGGTATTTCATATAATAATAATCTATTTATGGTTACTGCATTAGGTTGTCCAGTTTGATATTTTGTTTACAACTCATAGTCCTGAGCAGGCATGTTTGGTGATAGAAGTGTTCAGGAAGATCTGCTCAAATAGACTTTGTTACTAGCATCTCATGTTTGAGTGCCATTGTGAGATGTAAAGCGGCACTATAGGTAACGCATTATGGGTGTTTCAGCAAGTGGAACTTAAAATATGGAATCTGACTTTGCTTATGGGGGCTTCTCAGAGAGTTGCACTAGCTGACGGAAGTCACAAAGGTGCTTTTCCCTGCAGCTTTCCTAAAGAAGGCACTGTTGATACACTATTACATAGTTTATTTTTGACGCTTTGCCTATTGATACAAACACAATATACATCTCTAGCACAGCTCATAACACTATGAGGCCCTCCCTAAAACCTTACACTTAAAACAAAACATGCAAACATTTACAATTACTAGTGTAACATTCAAGTATCAGTTGGGTTTCACTCAAAATGTCATATGCATAATGTAAAGATCGCACACATAAGCAAACAGCAAATACAGAATAGTAACACATAGGCAAGGGAGTAGCCAGAAAATTGATGTACCTCCCACTTTGAACTAAAGCTACTAAGGCACCAAGAAAGCAAAGTAAGTCATCACAACCCTTCCCAGAAGAGCTCTCTTGTCCAAGAATCTAGCCATTCATCCTTCCATCGAACCCCTGATATCCACTATTTCAAAAATGTACATTCTGTCATCTACTAATGCTTTCATCCATCATTCAGTCTTTAGCTATTCATTCTGTCCTTCCATCTGTGTGCCCATCTATATCCAAACATTTCAAACCATTTGCACACGTATCAATCATCTATCCTTCTATCTATCATTTCACTCATTCATCCCTCCATCCACCCTTTCACTCATCCATCTACCCTTTCACCAATCAATCAATCAATCAATCAAGCATTTATATAGCGCACTACTCACCCGGAGGGTCTCAAGGCGCGTGGGGAGGGGGGTCCGCTACTGCTCGAACAGCCAGGTCTTGAGCTGCTTCCTGAAGGCGAGGTGGTCTTGGGTCAGGTGGGTCGGGAGGAAGTTCCAAGTCTTGGCGCCCAGGTAGGAGAAGGACCTTCCTCCTGTGTTGGCTCTTCGGATGCGGGGGACGGCGGCAAGGGCATGGCTGGTCGATCAAAGCTGACGTGTGGGAGTGTAGAAGTTGAGGCGGCTGTTGAGGTATCTTGGGCCTTGGTTGTGTAGGGCTTTGTGTGCGTGGGTGAGGAGATGGAAGGTGATTCTCTTGTTGACCGGGAGCCAGTGCAGGTCTCTCAGTTGTCCGGAGATGTGGCTGTGTCGGGGGATGTCGAGGATGAGTCTTGCTGAGGTGTTCTGGGTCCGCTGGAGTCTCTTCTGGAGTTTGGCAGTGGTTCCGGCGTAGAGGGAGTTGCCGTAGTCCAGTCGACTGGTGACGAGGGCCTGGGTAACCGTATTCCTGGTCTCGGTGGGGATCCACCGGAAGATCTTACGTAGCATGCGCAGGATGTTGAAGCACGACGAGGAGATGGCGTTGACTTGTCTGGTCATGGAGAGGGAGGAGTCCAGGATGAAGCCCAGGTTGCGTGCGTGGTCTGTCGGTTTGGGTGCGCTGCCCAGGGCAGGGGGCCACTTGGAGTCGTACCAGGCGGATGGTGAGGAGCCCAGGATGAGGACCTCCGTCTTGTCTGAGTTCAGCTTCAGGTGGCTGTTCATCATCCACTCGGCTACGTCTGTCATCCCTTCGTGTAGGTTGGCTCTGGCGGTGGCGGGGTCGTTGGTGAGGGAGAGGATCAGCTGGGTGTCGTCGGCGTAAGAGATGATGTTGAGGTTGTGTTGGCGTGCGATGGCCGCAAGGGGGCTCATGTAGACATTGAAGAGGGTGGGGCTGAGCGAGGAGCCTTGAGGAACGCCGCAGATTACTTCGGTGGCTTCTGATCTGAACGGGGGGAGGCGGACTCTCTGTGTCCTTCCGGCGAGGAAGGAGTTGATCCATTCTAGGGCCTTCTCTCGGATTCCGACGTTGCAGAGGTGCTGCACTAGGGTGCGGTGGCAGACAGTGTCGAATGCCGCGGAGAGGTCCAGGAGGATGAGGGCCGCTGTTTCCCCATTGTCGAGCAGGGCTCGGATGTCATCAGTGGCGGCGATGAGGGTGGTCTCGGTGCTGTGGTTGGCCTGGAAGCCAGACTGCGAGTGGTCGAGGGATCCATTCGTCTCGAGGAAGGCGGCCAGCTGCTTGTTGACGGTCTTCTCGATGACTTTGGCCGGAAACGGGAGGAGCGAGATGGGGCGGCAGTTTTTGAGTTCGGTGGGGTCCGCTGATGGTTTCTTCAGTAGAGCGCTGAGTTCGGCGTGCTTCCAACTCTCCGGGAAGGTGGCGGTGTCGAAGGAGGTGTTGATGATGTCCCGCAGGTGGGGTGCGTTGACAGCGTCGCCCTTGTTGAAGACGTGGTGCGGGCAGGGGTCGGTTGGAGATCCGGAGTGGATGGAGTTCATCGTGCGACGGGTTTCTTCGGTGTTGATCGGGGTCCAGGCGCGGAGGGTGGTGGCGGGGGTGCAGGTGCGGTCGTGGGGTGCGTTGGCTGTGTGATGAAGCTGTTGTGTATGTCTGCGATCTTGTTGTGGAAGTAGGAGGCGAGGGAGTTGCAGAGGTCTTGTGATGGGGTGATGTCATTGTTTCCGGCGTTGGGGTTGGAGAGCTCTTTGACGATGTTGAAGAGTTCCTTGCTGTTGTGTGCGTTGTTGTCCAGTCGTTCCTTGAATGCGGTTTTCTTGGTGGTGTGGATCAGTTGGTGGTGTTTTCGCGTGGCGAGCTTGAGGGTGGTCATGTTGTCTGGTGTTGGGTCTCTGCGCCAGGCTCTCTCGAGGGCTCGGCAGTTCTTCTTGGAGCTCTTGAGTTCGACTTTCCGGACACGCCCTGCACTTTTGATTCGCGGCAGCTGCTCGAGAGTTTGGGCCGGTGCGAGATGCTGCGAGTCCGCCGGCTCCCCTTGCGGGCTTCCTGCAGCTTTCCCCGGTCATCTGCTTGCGCTTCCCCCCAGCAGTGTGGGGTGTAGGGCTGCCAGTGACTGTTGAGGAGAACTGGGGGGCTGGGTAAGAGAAAACAGCGCGGCCCGGACGCAGCAACTTCCGCAGGAGCCGCAGAAGAATTGGGGAAGGCAACTCGTGACAGTAGAAGCCGCGAGAGGCACCCCATGGTTGTGGGAGCTGCGTGAGGTGCCCAGTGGCGGCCGGAGTTGCGGGAGGCTCCCGGTGGTGGCAGGAGCCACGTGAGGCATCCCAGGGCGGCTGGAACCAAGGGAGCAGCCAGGCAGCAAAGCAATAACTCCCCAGTAGTGGCCCTCACTGACTGGCTGTGAGGAGTGATTCTGGCCTGCGTCCTGCCGGCCGCACCTGGACAGAGCACACTGTGGGTGTTCGGAGAGGCAGAGGGGATTTGTCTTTCTTTTGTTTTTGCCTGCCGGGACTGGACCCTTGTTGCTGGTGTAGCGCACAGGCGCTGTGAAACCCTGAGTGCCTATTCCTCTATAAGCGCTACTTCTTGCCGGACCCGCTTCGCGGGTCCCGCTTTGAGGCGATAGACTTCTGTGGGCGCTGGGGAGTAGGAGGCACTAAACACTGCTGAGGGCGTACTTTTTAGCAGGGCTGCGAGCGTGTTGGCAATTGGACTCCGGTTCCCAGGAGCCCCTGCTGTTGCTGACCTGCCCGAGTCACCTGGGCAGCTCTCCCTGTTTTGACACGCCCCCCTTCACCACTCCTCCATAAACAGCGCACGTCATTTCCGCTGCGCGGGAGAAGCCCGGGACAAGGGCGGGACCGACTGAGACCGACAGAGGCCGATTGAGGCTGGGCTGGGCCATACCTTTTTATTTCTCTTTATTTTGATTTTGCCTCACTGAGCTCTTCTGTCTATAGTTATTTGCTTGTAGGATACATTGTTTTTATCCTAATCTATTTAAGTGTTACTTTCTATTTTACTTTTTGTTAATAATGACGACAAAAAAATTAAGATCGGGAAGAGTATTAGTTGGTAGAGCCTGTTCCAAGACCAAATCCAATCCTTTACGGAATAGAGATGGGTCAGCTTTACAATTAAAAAGTAAATGTCAACTTTATTCCCTATGGGACAAGGGAAAGGATAAAGTAGCGCCGGAGGGCCATGTTGAAGATCCTGTTGTTACTAAAGGTGATAGTACCTTATCGGGTATAGCAGCCCTACCCCTTACAGAAGAGTTACCCGATAAGAACCAAATGGGAGACTCTGTTTATCTATGTGAAAACCAAGCCAAAGCAGCAAGTGCAGCATATTTAAGTAACATCTCTGCCTCTTCTGCCGCGGCTGTAGCAGATAATTTCCCTCTTCCCCTTAAGGCAGATCAAAAAACTCATCTTGATATATCTCCTTCTTTAAACTTTTTACCAGAGGACTTCACGTTACCAGATATAAATTTAGAGTCTCAGAAGCAATTAATTAAAGTGCAGAACCCCAGAATAACACAAGACATTGTAGCAACCCCCAGGTTACATCTCTTTAGTAGCACTCCCTCTAAAAACTCTGAGTTCTCCATCTCCCAGGTGAATTCCTTTCCTAGCCCCGTTCACATACGAAATAAAGATCCCCCTTACTTTTATCCATTTGACGATAACGTAATATCTAAATCCTTATCCTCTCTAGAGCAACTAATCTCGTCCATCCTACAGCTTCTGGAAAAGTTAGTTAGTGGGTCGGATAATGTATTTGATACAGTAACCCTGATTTTAAAAGCGCTACTGAATCATAAAAAAGGACCAGATGTTGTTACACCTTTAAAAACAGCTACTTCAACAAAAAATTCCAGTAAGGAAGTAAATGAGGAAACAAATATTAAAACAAATCTTGAGGAAATAACCGCTGTGTGAGTGTTAATTTTAACCAGAGGTTCTAAAACTGTGGCCACAGTTTTAGAACCTCTGGTTAAAATTAACACTCACACAGCGGTTATTTCCGAATTTCCCGTAAATAGGAATGTGAATCCAACTAATGGTAATTGTGTGGCATTTATTGACCAAGAGATTGAGGCTTTGACGATTCCAGAAGATAATTCGACTAGGATTCTTCCTTCCATTTTTCCTATCTTTATTTCTCAAACAAATAAAGAAACCCCTACTCCTACTGCTCTTCCGAACAAGGTCTCTCCGATAAAGGAGAAAAAATCCATAATAGCAGTATCAAAAAAACAAAGAGGCAAAAAAGGAAAACTACACCGTAGATGTTATAAAAGAAGGCAAAGGAAAATCACCTTTGAATGCGACCAAGAGCCCTCTATGGAAAATTCTAACCTGGAGGTCTCTGAAATTAATTCATTGCATGACCCAGCGGGATTCACGAAGTTTATCCCCACAGAGACACAACAAGAACCTTTGATCCACTTAAGTCAGTCATGTTCTGATGAGCAGATCAAAATGGTGAATGATTCAAAACCACTACCAATCTCTGATCCAAAATTACAATCAACTCTTAATCCTTTGGCTATCCCTTTTTCAGATGTGGTCGCAACTGAACATGAATCCAAGATGGTACCTAAGAATAGAGAAAACGTGGACACCCTCTTCTTGGATTTTATACCTCTTTTTGACCCAGATCTTATTTTAAATAGATCCGTATTGGTAAATTGTTTTCGTGAAATAGAGAGCTTAAAACTAATCCAATCTGTAGACTTAGATGTAATAAAACTAATAAACGCAGAGAGTGGAAAGATAGCACGGGTAAAATTTTACCCCAAATTGGTAGTAAATTATGTTTTACAATGGGCCGAAGAACTTCAAATAAGGGGGATTGATGTTGATCCATTCTTTCCGGTCAAAATAGGAAGCCGAAGACCCCAAAAAATGTCATTATTTCAGGGTATAAATTCCGGTCCTTCAGATGGATCCTCTGTAGTGCCTGAGGAATTAAAAATACGTATATTAAAAAACGAGCGACAGGTGATTATAAATAACCCTCAGTCTAAAAAACAAACTATGGTAAAGGACGCCGATTTGGAGTGGAGTTGGCTACCCGCTATTCTATCAGACAAATCTGGTTTTTCATCTAGAATGAATTCCCATTTTTAACATTGATTTAAAAATATTATCGTGGAATATTGCTGGACTATCGAAGAGCCCAGAAAAGTTGTTATATTTGCAATCTATAGAGGCAGATGTGATCTGTTTGCAGGAAACCTGGTTGGTGGGCAAATTCGAGGTGGTAAAAGATTTTTATGTATTAGAAGGTAGTGCCACCCCTTCTACGAGAGGGCGTGCGAAGGGAGGACTAGCCTGTTTACTGTCCAATAAAATTAATTGGAATTTTTCTCACTTCCAGGATCCGAATAAATGATTTCAGGCAATAACCTTGACAAATCTAGCTATGGATGCCCCATAGAATTCATTTGTGCTAATAAATGCCCATATACCACCAGACTTATGTTATAATGCCGGTATAAAGATGATTTGTTCTTTTATACAGAATCTTCAGGAATCTATGTCTCCCCCTCATATTCTATTATTAGGAGATTTAAATGGCAAAATATCCAATAGCGCCCTGGAATTATTCAGGAATAAGTTAAAGGAGGAAACACTCCTGATACCAAAAGCCATATTCCCAGAGAACATTAAAACTAACAAAAGAGGGAAACTAATTTTGGAGAGTTTATCCGAAGTAGATTGTATTATAATTAATGGAAGGCTTCCTTCAGATAGTCCCGCTCATTGTACTCATAAATCAAGGAATGGTGGCTCGATCCGTGATTACATGATAGTAGATAGTTCTTTTTTTAGTTCTCTGAAGGATCTGGCTGTACTTATCACTGATCTCAGTGATCATAATGTTTTGTCTGTTAAAATAAACGTAACACCATTTCAAAGGGATGCATGGAATATCGGGGATGACTTATTGAATCTTAATATTAAAAAAGGGATTTGTTATTGGCACCCAGGGGCTATTAAAAGCTTGGTCAATATATTGGAACACACAGTAGAGAATTTACACCGATGGGAAGGGAACGAACTACTGTGTTTTGCTTCCTTTTTACATACCTGCAAAAAAGTCCCCTCCCGGGAGAATAACTCCAAAAATCCCCTCTGACCTTCATTAGTTAAACACAGAAATAAATAAATAGGTTAGGGATCAGTACCTCTCCTCTATTCCCGAACGCAATAAAAAG
Source organism: Lissotriton vulgaris (assembly GCF_964263255.1). Taxonomy (NCBI): domain Eukaryota; kingdom Metazoa; phylum Chordata; class Amphibia; order Caudata; family Salamandridae; genus Lissotriton; species Lissotriton vulgaris. The sequence continues at coordinate 37,793 of NW_028246282.1, forward strand.
ATAACTCTTTTAAGAAGAAGGAGAAATAGGATAAAGGCCAGATTAAAACGAGAGAAAGAAGATGCCCTATGGGTTAATTTCCGTGAGGCATCCAGAAGTGGGCAGGCTAAGACTTTTTGGTCATTAATCGGAGAAGGATGCGAGCAAAGATCTAGACCCTTGCCGATATCTATTAACGAGCAGTCTTGGGTTGATTTCATTCAGCATTTGTATAGTGGCAATGATGTGATGTTTGACCCAGGTAAGCTACAAGAGGATTTGTTACCTTATGGTCCTCCGTCCGAATTGGAAATTGTTTCCGCCATTAAGGGTCTGCACACATCTGGTGCAATGGGCCCTGATGAAGTCCCTATTTCTGTGCTAAAATCTCAGAGTACTTTATGGGGAAAAATTCTATATCCAGTCTTTAGATTCTGCTTTACCAAAGGCATTGTTCCGTATTCCTGGAAAAGGAGTTTATTGGTTCCTCTCTTTAAAAAGGGGGCAAGAGATTTACCACAAAACTACCGACAAATTGCCCTCCTAGATGCCATTGGTAAGGTTTTTGCTAAATGTTTACTTAATTTTCTAAATGACTGGGTATCTTCGACAGAAATATTACCGCTTGAGCAGACCGGCTTCAGGAAACAACATGGTACCCTAGACAATCTTACTGCTCTCCAGGTTTTGACAGAAAAATACATCAAAGTCCGTGGAGGAGGTCTATATGGTGCTTTTATTGACTTCTCTACGACCTTTGATAAGGTGGATAGATCTCTGTTGTGGAGTAAGTTATTTGATCTAGGGAGGCCTTCTAGTTTACTAAGGTTAGTTATTGCCCTACATACAGACACTTGGTGTAGAGTATTAATGGGAGGAGAGAGAGGACTATCTAGGGTTATCCCCACGATTAATGGACTTAAACAAGGTTGCTTATTGGCTCCCCTACTGTTCTCTTTATACATAGCGGATCTCCCCCGGGCTTTATTACTATCTAGAAATGGCATTGCTCCAGTTTTAGGGGGAACCCCAATAGTATGCTTAATGTATGCGGACGATATTTTAATTTTGGACTTTACCCCAAAAGGTTTGAATGGTAGCCTATACGCCCTGAATACCTACGCTGAGGCCCATTTTCTAAAAATAAATATTTCAAAAAGTAAAATAATGTGTTTCAGGGGAAGGAAAAAATCCAAATATGACAATTTCCACTGGTCTGTTGGGGGTGAAAGACTAGAAGTAGTCAAATCCTATCCTTTCCTTGGAAAGGTTGTCACGAGTATAAGTGACACAGCCCATATCGAGAACAATAGCAGGAAAGCTCTCGCCCAAGGGAAGAGCCTTGTTTCTCTTTACAAGGCAACAGGTAGAAGGCACTTCTCTATATTGCTCGAGGTATTCCGAGCAAAAATCCCCGCATCCCTTATGTATGGACTAGAAACTAAGGGTGGGCGTAAAATCCGTTTCGCGGGCGAATTTGCGGATTTTCCGCGATTTCCCGATCCGCGAATCTCGCGAAATCGCGGTAAAATCCGCGAATCAGCGGGGACGAATTTTCAGCCAAGCAAGGGTTACAGCAGCAGGTGCAAAAGTTGAACCTAATTTCTTTGTAACCTTTTACAAAAGGGTTACAAACAAATTAACTTCAACTTGGACACCTGCTGCTAATTGCTTCCTGGCGCCTCGTTGCCTACTTGCAACTATTCTCTGACCCTGCTCTGACCCTTGAAGCAGGGTCAGAGAATAGTTACAAGTAGGCAACGAGGCACCTGTCCAGAGAATTAAACCTCATCAGGAAGCACTTACAGATATAAAAAACAGGAAGAAGGGAGAGGATGACAAATACACCCATTTTGAGTTGTCAGGAGGGGTTAAACTAAAAGAGACCTTTACAGCACAATTTTCATATGCATTTTGCTAAAAATAAAAAGCTGTATGTTCTGTAGGGGCAACTTAGGAATCTGGCCCTTCAGAGATCCGGCCTCTCTTTCTTTCTCTCGTTCTCTCTCTCCCTCTCTCTTTCCCTCTCTTTCTCTCTCTTTCTATCTATCTATCTATCTATCTCTCTCTCCCTCTCCCATAAACGACTGCATGGGTAAGTTCACTATGCAAGCGGCTCGCGAAGACGCAAAAATCCCCGTGAACACGCAAAAAACAAAAATCCGCAAATTCGCACAAATTCGCGAATTTTGCAGATCGCAAATTCGCAAATCCGCAAATTAGCGGATCGCAAATTCTCAAAATTCGCCCATGCTTACTAGAAACAGTGGCTATAACAAGTTGGAATTTTTGGGATTCCACTGAAGGAAAAATATTACGCAACCTCACCTCAGTAAATACCGCAAATTCTACGTCCTCTCTGAGACAGGAATTCGGTTTGCGTAGTTCCTGGGCCCAGGCAGTTGCGAGTGTGGTGCGTTGGGTTTTCAATCTAGCTAAAGGAATGCCGGGTACGCTGAGGCATCTCATAAAAAATTAGCTGTTGGGTACCTTTAATACTTATTCTTTAATTGTAAGGAACTTTCGACAGGCAGTTGCATTATTACAGTTAGATGAATTAGATCTTTTTTCACTATCCGCGGGCCAATTAAAGTCGATATTAAAATCGGCTTCCTGGGAGCTAGGCTATAGAGTAGACCAGAGGTCTTCAAACTTTTCCAGGTTGAGCCCCCCCAGCTGAATTCCCCCAGATGTTGGGCCCCCCCACCACCCGACAGAAACCTCGGGAATCCGGCACACCACATGATCGACTGCCACGCGCACAATTCTCAACACAACAAGAGTGCCTAGCAAACTGCAGGCCTGTGAGTGGGTGTGACGAAACAATAGAGGCGTACCAGACAGCTCAAAACACAATCCTCCAAGACAAAATGTGCGCAAATTCACCCCACTAGGATGCCCTGCCTTACACAGGACACAGATCAACAACAACACCACCAACATGAATGTGACGGGTGTGCCGTTGCCCAGCCACACCTAGACTCTCAATCTGTGGGTGAATCCCTGCCACTGCCATCCTCAGGCTGTGCTCCAGATCCAGTCCTGAACGGTACCTAGTCTTCAACACCGCAAGTGCTGAGAACCCAATCTCACACACTCCCCAACAAATAAACAAATACATTGTAGGATGTAAAGCACCATGCACAAGTGAACCAAAGGGAGTACCGCAGTGATGAACCCACTATAGGGAACACACCATGGGTGCTTCACCAAACAGAACCCAAAACATGGAACCCGACCTTGCCCATGGGGGCCCCGCATTCAAGTAGCAGCTGGACGTCATGCAAAATGTCACATGCATGATGCATAGATCCCACACATGAGCACACATAGAATAAAGAACAGTAACACATAGGCAAGGGAGCAGCCAAACAATTCAAATACCTTCCACTCTGAACCACAGCTCTCATGGCACCAAGAAAGCAAAGGAAGTCATCACAACCCTCCCCATCCATCATGTACACCTTGTCATCCACCAACTCCCCCACCATTCATTCCGTCCCTCCATCTGAGCCCCATCCACATCCAAACACCTTCAACCACTTGCAAACCCATCCACCTTCCATCCCTCCATCCATCATCTCACCTCTTCATCCCTCCATCCACCCCCTCACCCATCCATCCATCATCCATCCATCCCTTCACCCAATCTATCCCCTCACCAATCCATCCACTCTTCCACCCATCCATCCACCCACTCATCCATCCAACCATTCACCAAGCTATCCTCCCACTCATCCATCCACTTCTCCACTCATCCATCCACTCTTCCACCCATCCATTCACTCCTCCACCCATCCATCCACTCATCCATCCAACCACCCACCCTCTCACCCATCCAGCCATCCCCCCACCCACTCATCCATCCACCCAGTCACTCATCCGTCCACCCACTCAACCCCCACTCATCCATCCACCCATCCATCCCGCTCTCCACCCTCCCCCCCACTCATGCATGCACTCTCTGACCCATCCATCTCCATGCTCCTCTCCTCACCCATCCATGCACACACCTGCCCATCCACTCTGCCAATCATTCATCCATGTCATCACTCATCCATCCATCCATACTCCCCCTCTCTCTCCATTCCCCCCTCACCCAGCCACCCATCCCTCCATCCACCCTTCACCCATCCACCCACTCATCCATCCACTCATCCACTCATGAATCCATCCATTGACCACTCATCCACCCCTTCACTCCTCCATCCATCCCCCCGTCCATCCACCCTCCTCAATCACCCATCCATCCCCACATCCACCCCTTCACTCATCCATCCATCCATCCATTCATTCATTCATCCCTTCACCCATCAATACATCAATCCATCCATCACCTCTCCCATCCATCCACCCACCGACTCGTCCACCATCCACCCCCCATCGATCCATCCACCATTTCACTGATCCATCCACCCCTCCACCCATCCATCTACCCTTTCAACCATACACACATCATCCACTCCCATCCATCCATCCACTCATGCATCCATCCTCTCTCCCACCATCCATTCACCCCTTCACTCACCATCCATCCCCTCACTCATCCATCCACCCCCCACCCATACATCCACCACTCCACCCTCACACCTTTTATGATTCAAATTCGAATCTGCAGACCAACATCCCTGAACACCGGGTGCCCACACAAAGATCCTCATGAGTTGAGGACCGCAGACCAGAGCCCACTGTCCCGATTCATGGCCAAACCCGGATTGCAACCTCTACCTCTCTTCCCAAAATAACTGAAGGACTCCTGCCCCCCCCCTCCTCAACTCCCCCTCACTCCCACCCCCCTTGAAAGGCTGGGGCCCTGGACCAGAGCCCACCCTGCCCGTGCCTCAAAACCTCTGCAAAACCTTCTCTCCCTTCTGGGAAGAGCTAACTCTCCCAGGAGGGGGTTAATTCACAGAGCTGACAGCTTCAGCTGCAGTGGGAGGCAAGGGGTCTCCTCTGCTAAAACTGAAAGCGTGTATGTTTGTTTGCTTTCGTTTTTAGCAGAGGAGACCTCTGCCTCGCACGCAGCCGAAGGTGTCGACTCCGTGAATTGGCCCCCTCCTGGGAGAATCACCCAGACAAAGAAACGGGCACAAAGGGAAGATCGAAGTGGAGCCCGCGCCCCCCCTTGGGATGGCGCCGAGCCCCCCCAGGGGGGCGCGCCCCACAGATTGAAGAACCCTGGAGTAGACAGTGGGGCGAGTAAATTGAAGAGAGGAATGTTTTTTACCAGTAGTTTTTGTCAAATGAAAAAACCTCAGCTATACATATCCTGGAATCTCCCCCATGGAGTACGGCGATTTACCCTTTTGCTAAGGCAAAATCTACTCCCTTTGAATTGTCTTCTGTCTAAATGGTACGGCCGTTCCGATATTTGCGATTTTTGTAATTCCAATCCCCAGGATGTGTATCATATCATTTTTGTCTGTCCGGCACTTATGGTATATAGACGCAAATGGTTAAGACCTATGTGTTTCCAAATGGGTATCCTTACAGCCTCTGATTTTATTGAAGCAATGTTTAACCCTCCAAATGAAATGTTTTGCTTTAAATTGTTTCATTATTTTAAATGTTTCCTGCCGTTATATTGATAAATTGATATCATGTACTTTTCTATGGTATTTTATTGCTTTTAACTGTATGTTAGAATTATTATGTGGACCTCAATTGAGTTCCGTTATCATAAATAAATAAACTTGAAATTTGAGTTCGTCGGTGAACCATGGTGCTTTCTATCCTATCCTTTCACTCATTCATCCTCTCTTGCACCCATCCATCCATTCACTCATCCATCCAACCATTTACCCAAGCCACCCTTTCAGTCACCCATCCATCTATTCACTTACTCATCCATCCACCCAGTCACTTATCTGTCCACCAATTCAACTTTTCACTCATCCATCCATCCTTTGTTCCAGCTCTGCACCCTCCCCTCCCTGTCTAAAAAAACTGTCCTGACCTCACCCTCACTGACTGTCTTGGTACCAGGGAGCAGCGCGCACTGTGTGCTGCCACTGTCCAGCTTTCTGTAATCTAGTGCATTAGCAGCGCCCCGGGCTTGACAGGAGGAGCTATATTAAATATGTGACTTTGCATTTTAGTGTGGTGATGCGGACCACTACACTGAAATGCGTCAATCTGATGCCTGATGCTTGGTACTTGGCAGGACTGCCTATCTCAGGGCAATAGAGCTGACTGAACATCCGTCCATTCGTTATAAGGCTGAGTTACTTCTCACAGCACCTAATTACCATTAAAGAAGCAGTGTGCGCACTGCAGAGACACTGGGCCCGATACACAGAATGAACTTAAGACTCAATCCTAAACTTACTACTGTTTTGGTATTCACAGATTGCACTTACTACTTTTGGTATTCACAGAATGAACTTACTACTTTTGGCATGCACAGAATGCACTTACTACTTTTGGTATTCACAGAATGAACTTGCTCATTTCGGTATTCACAGAAGTTAGGACTACTAACTTTAGGACTCCTAAATGCCTTCTGTGAATACCGAAAGTCTTAAAATTAGGATTTTTCTCATTTTAGTAGTAGTAAAGTTAGGACTCCTAACTTTAGGACACCTAAATGCCTTCTGTGAATACCGAAAGTCCTAAAATTACGATTTTTCCCAATTTAGTAGTAGTAAAGTTAGGACTACTAACTTTAGGACTCCTAAATGCCTTCTGTGAATACCGAAAGTCTTAAAATTAGGATTTTTCTCAATTTAGTAGTAGTAAAGTTAGGACTCCTAACTTTAGGACTCCTAAATGCCTTCTGTGAATACCGAAAGTCCTAAAATTACGATTTTTCTCAATTTAGTAGTAGTAAAGTTAGGACTCCTAACTTTAGGACTCCTAAATGCCTTCTGTGAATACCGAAAGTCCTAAAATTATGATTTTTCTCAATTTAGTAGTAGTAAAGTTAGGAGTCCTAACTTTACTACTACTAAATTGAGAAAAATCGTACTACTTTTTGGTATTTCCAGAATTAACTTACTCATTTCGGTATTCACAGAAGGCATTTAGGAGTCCTAAAGTTAGGAGTCCTAACTTTACTACTACTAAATTGAGAAAAATCATAATTTTAAGACTTTCGGTATTCACAGAAGGCATTTAGGAGTCCTAACTTCTGTGAATACCGAAATTAGTAAGTTAATTCTGTGAATACCAAAAGTAGTAAGTGCATTCTGTGAATGCCAAAAGTAGTAAATTCATTCTGTGAATACCAAAAGTAGTAAGTGCAATCTGTGAATACCAAAACAGTAGTAAGTTTAGGATTGAGTCTTAAATTCATTCTATGAATCGGGCCCACTGTTACCCACACACAGGGTCACTGCATGAGGTCTGCAGCTTGGCATGGACACAGCCTTGCCTGCTGGTACATTTTTCACAGCAAGTCACAGAGGGCTACTAACAGGAGAAAACAATAACTTTTAACTTTGTGTACTGCTACAAACCAAAGATTCATAGATTCCTGTTCATCATCTTTTCTCTTGCTAGGTCTTAGGAAGGTGGGAAATAAAGTAAACTAGAATGTGTAAAAAATCGCGAAAGGGAGCTCTAAAAGGATTAGAGGTCTGCCTAGATGTGTTAGGCAAGTTACAGGTATTTATTTTTAACAGCAACATGTTTGAAGGTGGTGACAAAGATGCAAATTATTATTATTATTTTTTTTTTTTTTGTCCTCATATATGCCACCAGAATATATATGCTCTAGATGGGTCTCGCTGTTGCCTCTTATACTGTTGTTTTTCTTTCGGGTCCACCATGGAAAACAGTATCATAGCAAACAGGGGTTCCCAGAGGTAGGCTGTTTTCCTTATCCTACTCCTCCAGACCTATTTTAGGCACCCTAGGCCTGGTGGAGGCCAGGACCGACACAACCTCTGGCATAATCCCAGGACTGCTCACCTATTTATCCAGACCATCAGTTTAGACCAGACATTCTCCAAGCTCTCACTGCGGCTAGCCTGATCCATTTTACACACTTCCATTAGGTACTTCAAACATACTGCAAATCTAGGGGGAGCCGCTGACTTCCACTCCATACAGATTTGTCTCCTTGCAATAATTATTGTGTAAAAAATAAATTGAGTATCCAGATCCTTGATGTTATATTCTTTCAGAAAGCCAAAGAAGACTAATCTGCGAGAACATGCAATAGTTGTTGAAAGTACATCTCCCAAGAAATCCATTATCGCTTTCCAGAAGTTTTGAATGGCTGGACATTCTAGAAAGATGTGGATATCATCAGCGGCGTTCTGGTTACAACGGGGGCAATAATAGTTGTTTCGTGTTATCCTGTGTAGTTTGGCCGGAGTCCAATAGACTCTGTGAGCCGTAAACAGGTGATTGCGCCTTAAATTAGCGGGTTTAATTAGCCTCTGTGAAAGGGAAAAAGAGTCTAACCATGCCTTACAGACTTCTTCTGGGGGCTCTGCTATACAGTTTCCCCATAACTTTACTATCTCCGGGTACAGTTCACTCTCCTCTTCTTTGACCATTGAATTGTACCAAAAAGATAACTCTTTTACCCATTTCCCCCTTCTGCCAATTGCCTCAAGAATATCTGTATCTTCCTCCCTTTGCATACTTTGGCTGGACCACCAAGCGGACAGCTGGTAGTATTTAAACCTAGTCAACTGTCCCTCCGTAAGCTGTGCCAGCGTGTTCCAACTCATTAGGCCCGAGTCTGCCCAGAGGTCTCCCCATTTTTTGAAGCCAGCTGTTTTCAGGGGTTGTGATAATTGATCCTGGAGGCATTGAGGTGTGCCAGGAGAATCCCAAATCGGGGAGTGTGTGTGATAATAGGAAATATTAAATGTCTTCCTCATGAAACCCCAATTTTTTAATGCAGTCTGTAGGATTTTAAAGCGAATTATTTTAAAAAATTTCTGGTCTCCATACTTGAAAGTAAAGTAATCATGGTCATAGGGTAAATCAGTTAACAAAGCTTGAAACAGGCGGCCCTGTGATGATGCGTCCAGCTTGTTTGCAAGAAGCCTAAAATTTTTAAAATGAAATGCATGACAGTATGAGAGAATGTCAGGGAGGGCTAGCCCTCCTATTTTTAAACCCCTCCTCAATTTCTTCCATGCAATTCTTGTTGACTTGCAGGCCCATATAAAGGATCCAATTTTGCCCTGTAAAGTGTTGATGTCTTTCAGTGAAAATGATAGGGGGATGCAGTTAAATAAAAAGGTCAATTTAGGAAGGATTGTCATTTTAATAAGGTTGACCCGACCGTAGATGTTTAAAGGCAAGTTCCCCCATCTTGTTAAAGTTTTATTAATATCTTTAACCACCTTTTGCCAACTGAGAGAAGTGGTATCATTTAAAGATTGAGTTAAGTGGATTCCCAGGTACCTCATACTCTGTTTTGCACCAGCTATATGTGTGTTGTTATTCCACCCCATGATCTCTGTTTTATCTTTATTAATCTGGTACCCGGACAGTTTCCCAAATTCCTCAGATAAAAAAAATAACCTTGGAATTGCTTCCGAGTGATCAGAGGTATATAAAAGAAGATCATCAGCGTACAACGCCACCTTCAAAAGCAGATTTCCAAGCTGGAATGGTTGAATAATATTGTCCTCTCTAATCCCGCAAACAAAAGGCTCCATATAAACATCGAACAGAAGGGGGGACAGAGGACAACCCTGCCTAGTGCCTCGTGATATGTCAAACCACTCAGATAAAATTCCATTAACTAAAACCTTAGCCTTTGGGCAGTGATATAAGGATCTGACCGCCTCTATGAAAATTTTGGGGAGCCCGAAGGCCGCCATTGTGGCCCAAAGATAGTTCCAATTGACCTGGTCGAAGGCCTTAGCCGCATCTATGGCCACCAGCGCCAGTGGGAGATTTTTAGCATTAGAATAATCTACAGCCCCTATAGCTTGAAACGTTAGTTCATTTAATTGTCTCCCAGGGATAAAGCCTCTCTGGTCAGGGTGGATTATGGATTTTATTACCTTTGATAATCTGGTGGCCAAGATGCCTGAGTAAATCTTCATATCCGAATTCAGTAACGAAATAGGTCTGTAGGACTCTATTTTTTTCGGGTCTTTATTAGGCTTGGGTATAAGCGTAATGATAGCTTCTCCCCACGAAGAAGGTATAGAATGGCCTTGGATCAATAAAAAATTGAAAAGTTCTCTTAATGGAGTTATTAATTGATCTTTATTGTCCGTATAAATCTCCACTGGCAGCCCATCTGAGCCTGCAGCTTTCCCCTTTTTCATTTTCTTCAACTGATTTAGAATTTCCCCATCTGTTATCTCAGATTCCAAGTATGCTTTTTCTGATTCGGACATTTGTGGCAGATGCTTTATACTCAACCAGGATTCTAAATCCGCCCCCGTGGGATCTTTATCTTCCGTGTAGAGACTCCTCATAAAGGACCTAGCTTCCTCTCTTATTTCTGCGTCTGTTTCTATCAGATTACCTGTCTGTCTAAGTACCAACGCTTTAATGTTATTTCTCGTTCTCTCTTCTCTAGCTTTCCAGGCAAGGAGTGCTCTGCACTTCTCTCCGTACTCAAAATTTTTTAATCTGCTGGACTCCCATTTTTCTTTAAGGATTCTTTCATCCGAAATTTTTAACTGGAGCTGCAAGTCAACAAGTTCCTTCTCTAACGCAAGTATTTCTCTGGAGTTTGTTAGTATTGCATTTTGTAGTTCGAGATCCTTTCTAGATATTATTGCTAAGTCTTCCTTTCTTTTTATTTTTATACTTTTTCTCTTATGATACATTAGAGAACTTAAAACACCCCTCAAATAGGCCTTATAAGTTTCCCATACTATCTGGGGAGAGGAGGATCCTGAATTTATTAAAAAGAATTCTGATGTGTTGTCTTTAACAGCTGCTTTTATCTGGTTATCCAATAAAAAGGATCTTTCCAGAGTCCACCTTGGTTTTGGTAAAGTTATATTCAGTTTAATTTCCAATTCTAGTACTGCATGGTCCGATAATCCAGAGGGTGTGAAAGAGAGATAACTAATATCTTTAAGAAGGTGTTGGTCAGCCAAGAAATGATCTATTCTAGAATAATTCTTGTATTTTTTACTATAAAAAGTAAAACCTGGTTGGGATTTGTACTTTTTTCTCCAGACATCCACTAGAGTGAAGTCTTTCATTAAAACATCCAAGATGGCAAGTGATTTTAAGGGAGCATGGTATTTGGCCTTAGAAGTTCTGTCTAATTTTTGGTCGAAGACCAGATTAAAATCCCCACCAAGAATTAGAGGACCAGTTGTCGTAAATAAAGCTAGTTCTAATTTAGAAAGCGGAGCTGGATTGTCCTCGTTAGGACCATAGTACACCGCGAAAGTATGTGGGATAGTTTGAATGTATACTTGTGCAACTAGCCACCTCCCTGATTGATCCGTCTCAAAACTTCTCAAACTTATCCCACTGTTCGATCGAATTATAATAGAAACCCCCCTGGTGACACCTAACTGCCTGGAACTGATTATATCCTGTACCCACCTACACTTTTTAAAAAGAGAATCACATACTATTGCCTCCAAATGTGTTTCTTGTAACATTATAATTTGGGCGTCCGAATTTCTTAAGAATTCACAAATTCTGTTCTGTTTTATTCTTTCCCCTATACCATTAATATTCCATGACAGGACCTTAAGCTTATATGAATTGGTCATAGTTCTGATGTACTCACGCACCCATCTATTTTTTTTTTATACATCAAGCAATTATTTATATATGAGGATTTTTTTATTTCCCCCCCCCCGACTCCCCCCGCCCCTTGAACACCCCCCCCTGAGGAACCCCCCCAACATACCTGGCGATGACTTCGCCTTTCGGAGCCCCCATGTGGTGCCCTTGACCGATTTACTGTATTCGAGCGAGACAAGTTAAATTACAAATAAATCTTCATGTCCCCCATTTCTATCATACAGCCTGCTTATACAGTCCTTTACTTTTTCAAATTCCCCCCTCACCATTTCCCCATTTACTATATTCAAATGAGACCAATTATATTGCGAATAAATCTTCGTGTCCCCTGTTTATCATTCAGCCAACTCAAACAATCCTTTATTTTTTCTTTTTTCAAATTCTCCCTCCACCATTTCCCTTTTTATATTATATAGTTTTATTTTATTTTTTAAAAAATTTTTTTTTTTTCCCCCTTTCATCCTTTCCTTTCTTTTTTTTTCTTTCTTTTCCCTTTTATTCCTTTCAACTTTTTATTATTTCTTCGATAAATTACTCAGCTTATTTATCCGGACCTATTCCTGTTCCTGTTCCTCCTGCTCGCTTCTTATTCGGTCTAGAAGATTGTCGACCTCCTCTGGCTGTGTAAAACTATATGTCTTGTTTTTCCACATAATCCTGAGCATAGCTGGAAATCTCATCTGGACATGTGCTCCCAAAGACCTTAAGTCCGGCATTCTAGTGCCCAGCTCCCATTGTCTTTGTGCGGTTTTTGCACCAATGTCCGACCTGATAAGATAGGGACTAGAGTTATACCGTAGATCTGTTCTCGTAAGGGATCGCCCTAGGATAAGCTCTTTTACACTGTATGTCTGAAAGTTTATAAGTATTTTCCTGGGAGTTTTCCTGTCCGTACGCCTCTTGTAGGGGTCTCTATGCACCCTCTGGATTTCTTCCTCCAAACTTATATCTGGACGATCATTTAGAACGCCGTCTCTCAAGAGTTTACAGACAAATCCCTTTAAATCCTCCAATTCTTCCCCTTCAGGTATTTTCAAGATCCTTAGGTTATTCCTCCTAGCATGAGTCTCCATCCATTCAATGTCCATAACCAATAATCTATTCTGGGCTTTGAGATGTTCTATATCTTTTTTATTTTCATGTACAGTTTTGTCCAAGGCAGCCGTCTCTATTTCAAGTCTCCCTGAACGCAGAGTGACCTCCTCAAGCTTAGATTCTTACATATCAAATCTGTCCTGTATTGCTTTTTGATTGGTTTCCGATATCTCAAATTTCGACATCATGTCTCCTCTCAAGGATCGAAACAGGTCCCCTAGACGGTCACTTTCCTGCTCGCTCATATCTAAATGATTATCTTTACTTGCGTGTAATGTCCTAATCACCTCATCTGCCTCCTTAGAACTGCTCTGTGTAAATTTAACTGTTGCAACCTGACTCTTGGGTCTGGTGTCTTGGTTTCCTCGAGTTTTATCTATTGTAGGGGCTTTAATTGAGTCTGTTGTAAGGGCTTTAGTCAAATTAGCCAAGTTTTCTGTTACACTTTCAGCCTCGTCTGCATTTTCCATATTGTCTAGATTTTCTAAGACCTTGTATCTATTTGTTAAAGGGGTAGAGCCGGGATTGCCCTCCAACTGCACTACGGAACGCTTAGCCTGATCCAGGACCTTAAAGAAAGATTTTAGGGATGGAGTACTTTTTACCACTTGGCCCTCATGAGATGCACCTTTGAACTTTTTGACTGAAATAGTCTTTTTCTTTTTGCTTTTGCAGGGGGTTAATGGCATAGGTCTCTCTCTCTCTTCAAATTGTAGAGCCTCTTTCTCTTTTAATCCTGCCCTGGATCTAAGCTGATACCTGTTTCTTCTTACTGGAAGAATGTGATCCTGTTTTACCGAAGTTGAACTTATCTCCACCTTGGCTCGCTCTGTAGTCTTAAATGATACTGCCTCTGTTGATTCTGGCCCGCCTAACTCAGGAGCTTTCAGCAGAACTGGCTCTGGCTCTAAACTTTCAGTAACTTCAGTGATTTCAGTGGTCCTGTAATACTTTAGAGGACCAGGCTGCGTTTGATCCATACAACCACCCCTTCCAGTAGTAAGTCCTGGAGCCTCTTCCACTCTAGTCCCCCTATCCCCGCACTTTGCTGCAAGAGAGTAAAGTTTTTTTTTTTTCTCGAAGCCTATTTTAGTGAGATGTTGTTCAGGTGATTGTATTACTAGGCTTCCGAGTTTAATTTTGAACAGTGCAGAGCGAAACCTGCCCCATAAACATCGTCGGCGTTCTTCCAGCATAAATGTAGATATAGATGTGCACTGGGTGAAAGTGTGCACTAGTCCACAATCAGATCTACCTAGCTTTAACCAAGCTTAGCCCGCTGCAACCTTAAAAATGCAAATACGATAGGCAGCTGCTTGAAAGTCTTAAATACACCCTCAAAGTCACACAGTGAGGAAGGACTAGAGTGGGATGTTTTTTTTTTTTTCCTTTGTTGTAAAAAAAAAAAAAAATCAATGACATACATAATGGAACATACTCCGTTACATGTACTGCAGATGCACTCCTTTTCACAATAGCGGAGCTGGTAAGTCAATGATCAAAGTATCCCAATATTGCCAGGACTCCAATGTCCATAATGCCTAGCACCTGTAACTCAGCTTCATTGCATCCTTTCTTATAAGAAATAAACAATTAAGGGCTATTAAAAAAAGAGTACTTGCAGCATTCCATAGAGCTGCTGTCTGCTTCTGTCCAAAGCTTCTGTTTAAGCCCCCCCCCTTTGTATCTCCTTACCGCTGATGCTGCTCTCCGCTTTAGTGCAGTATTAACTTAAAGATTCTTTAAGCGTTTTTCTACGCGCTTAAAAAATGAGGAAAGAAAACGGTCTGCAAGCCTACAGACCCAGCAACCCAGCAACCATCTCCGTTTCATCCTGTTGAGACGACTCTCGCAGCAGACCACAACCAGACACGCCGATCCGACCTAACCCGCCCGCTGCAGTACCTCCTGGGACGGCTGGTTTTCCTCGGGGGGAAAAGAACAAAGGAGCCGGCATTAGGCTTGCCGTCGGCATATGCGGAGGGGAAAAAGCGCATCTATTACTCACCGCGACGCGGGGAGACAAGTGACCTCTCGCTGTCAAGCTGCAATCTTTTCTTCGGCCATCCGGACACCACGGAGCTGCCGCGACCGGCTCTCAGCCCGCCGCCATGTTCCTCGTGGGCGTGTCCCGCAAATTATGATTTTACTCAATTTAGTAGTAGTAAAGTTAGGAGTCCTAACTTTACTACTACTAAATTGTGAAAAATCGTACTACTTTTTGGTATTTCCAGAATTAACTTACTCATTTCGGTATTCACAGAAGGCATTTAGGAGTCCTAAAGTTAGGAGTCCTAACTTTACTACTACTAAATTGAGAAAAATCATAATTTTAAGACTTTCGGTATTCACAGAAGGCATTTAGGAGTCCTAAAGTTAGGAGTCCTAACTTCTGTGAATACCGAAATTAGTAAGTTAATTCTGTGAATACCAAAAGTAGTAAGTGCATTCTGTGAATGCCAAAAGTAGTAAATTCATTCTGTGAATACCAAAAGTAGTAAGTGCAATCTGTGAATACCAAAACAGTAGTAAGTTTAGGATTGAGTCTTAAATTCATTCTATGAATCGGGCCCACTGTTACCCACACACAGGGTCACTGCATGAGGTCTGCAGCTTGGCATGGACACAGCCTTCCCTGCTGGTACATTTTTCACAGCTAGTCACAGAGGGCTACTAACAGGAGAAAACAATAACTTTTAACTTTGTGTACTGCTACAAACCAAAGATTCATAGATTCCTGTTCATCATCTTTTCTCTTGCTAGGTCTTAGGAAGGTGGGAAATAAAGTAAACTATAATGTGTAAAAAATCGCGAAAGGGAGCTCTAAAAGGATTAGAGGTCTGCCTAGATGTGTTAGGCAAGTTACAGGTATTTATTTTTAACAGCAACATGTTTGAAGGTGGTGACAAAGATGCAAATTATTAGAGGTTTGGCATTGTTGGTGTTTCTTCCCTAATTTCTTTCTAAACACAGATTTACAAGTAAATGAGCTCAAAGGAAAAACAGACCTGGAAATTGTAATATTCTCTTCTAACCTGCTGCATTGTAGGCTGCTGTTTGCATAGCCAGTGGTGTTATTCTTGTGAAAAATGTTTGAATTATTAATTCTCGTTTCTTAGCATTGTGTTAATTTTACCTGCCTTTATCTTACCTCTTTTTTCAGGTATTTTGATCCTATTATGAATTAAGAATTGAAAATAAGTTTAATATGGATGTTCTACTGTTAGTTGAATGATTGTATTGAATTCTATTGGCATGTATTTCAATTAGTTTTAAATTCTAACGTTTTGACTGCTATTTTGATAATATTATAGTTATAATCTCAAACATCAATTCATTTAATTAATTTATTCTTTATTTTGGTTCAAAATAAAACCATAAAAGATGCAACAGCAATTTACACATACAATTAAACAATACGAATATCAATTTTGAATTCTGAAGAATAATAGCTCGGAGTATGGTAGGGGCAGGTAATCCAGGCCTTTGATGCATTTTCCGCACCAAAAAATTCTATTAAAATATTTGAATAATTAAAACCTAGACATAGGATTTATCAAAAGAACAGTACACTTAGTACGAAGGCATTATTTCTTAATCTAGTCCATGCTTGTCCATGATTTTATAAAATTCAAAATTTTTCTACATAGACCAACAACTTCCAATAAATCAAAATAGAGAATTGAATTCACTGATTACATTTTTTGCGTTTGGGCCATAAATTAAAATGTAGACAATTTTTAAAAAGAACAATACACTTCGTATGAAAGTAATTTTTCTTATTCTAATCTATACTTGTTTGTGATTTTATTTTAATTCAGCATTGTTTCTTATAGGCACACCACTTCAAATAGTTTCAAGTAAAAAAGTAAATTCATAATTTCGTTTTTAGCTTTTGGGCCCTTAAGATCATGTACATAATTATAGTCTCAATCCAACTTTTGCTCTTATAAGATTCACATTATATAAAAACCTTCTAATACTGAAAACACATTTGGGGCCCATTGGCGAAAGGGGGGGGGGGGGAAGAAAGCACCGACCCGAGGCTCAATGTAAGTGTGATAAAGGCCGCTTTATTGGAAGCAGGTGCATTCTACACAATAACATCCTTGGCCTGCGCCGCACAATCTAAACCTCATGCATATGTAATTTCCTGCCTCACCCCCACCCCCTCCCCTAACTGATTCCCACAATCCACAACAATAACAATTAGCATAACGTCAATTTGCCTCTCCACCTGGCTAAATACTTTATTGTGCTTGACCTACCCCCCGGTAATCCAAACAGTTCTCCTGCTCTTCCCCCATATATTAGGAAGAACCGCCACTCGAGGGACGTGCTAACGGTCCTCGACCCCCCCTAGGACTCCCCCTCCCCTAACCCGGGACGTGCCATATGACCCCGTCGGCAGGGCCACCCCCTAACTATAGGGCGCGCCGCGGACCCCCCTCCAGCCCCGCGCTGTCCATCCATGCCTTCGAACCACCGTCAGGTCTTCCCCCTCCCCACAGGGCCATGCCCTCCGACCCAATGCCTAGGGTCATGCTCTCCGCGACCACGTCTAGGGCCATGCCCTCCGTCACCAATGTACCGGGCCATGCCCTCCATCACCACTGTATAGGGCCATGCCCTCCGTCACCAATGCATAGGGCCATGCCCTCCGCCACCAATGTATAGGGCCATGCCCTCCGTCACCAGCGTATAGGCCACGCCCTCCGTCATCGACGTATAGGGCCATGCCCCCCGTCACCGACGTATAGGGCCATGCCCTCTGTATCCAATGCACGTATAGGGCCATGCCCCCCGACACCGACGTATAGGGCCATGCCCTCCGTATCCAATGCATAGGGCCATGCCCTCCGTCACCAATGCCAAGGGCCATGCCCTCCGTTACCCATGCATGGGGCCATGCCCCCCCTCGCCACCGCAGAAAGCATGCCCTCCGTCACCGATGCGTAGACCATGTCCTCCGTCACCTGCGTAGGGCCATGCCCTCCGTCGGCAATGCCTAGGGCCATGCCCTCCGTCACCCATGCATAGGGCCATGCCCTCCGACACTAACTGTACAGGGCCATGCCCTCAGTCGACGTCACCCCCCCCCCCCCGGGCGTGCTTCCCGACCGCGGAATCGGGCTCCCCACAGGTATGCCGCACTAAACGGGGCCGTGCCCCCTCTGAGAAGCCGCTCAGCGCCCGCAGGCAGTCCGCCGATGCCGGCCGTTACACCAGAGAGGAGCCCTCCGGATGCGTGTCCCACACCTGCGCCCGTCCGCCAGGTAGAAACCCCTGCCGCAGCGCCTCCAACCCCGTCCCCTACCCTACCCCGCATCCCCCGACATGGCAGCGGCACCGTTCGGCGTCAGACCCCACTGCGCGTTGCGACCCCCCTGGCCTCCGGCGGGCGTGCTCCCTGGCCACGGAGTCGAGCTCACCACGGAGAATGACCACACCGACATGGGACCGTGCTTCCTCTCTGCCCAGAAAGAAGTCCTCCACACAGTGCGTCACCCCCAGAGCCTGTCCGCCAGGAAGAAGCCCACTGCAACGAACGTACCCCTCCCACGCGAACCGAAACGCCCGCGGCCCAGCGAAACGCTAATCTTGTTTGCCGTATCCGCCAGTGCCTCTGCAGATATTCGGTGAGGTTGTGCACTCTAGGACTTCAACCGCGACAATTGACACTCATAACAATTACATGAGCTCGCCACCCAGTTTCCTACTAATAAAATGGGGAAAACGTACCTTCCACCCACCCACGCGCGACTCGAAACGCCCGCGGCCTATGGAAACGTTAATTTTGGTTGCCGTACTCACGAGTGCATCTGCCGATATTTTGTCAGGTCTTGCACTCCAGGCCTTCACTTGTGGAAAATGTCACTACCACAAACTCTATGCGCTTGCCTCCTTGTGACACTAATAACATGGTCCTACAGAAGATATCGGCGTGGTACTCCGCAATGCACCTTTGCACAGAAAAGATCAGCAATATGGAAACAGTAAAGAAAAGTATGTATATCATGTAGCGCTCGGGACCTGAACCAAACGCCGAAACAGCAACCTGGGCCCCGAGTTAACTATATTCCACTGAAACGGAGGGGCCAGGGGCAACTCTGCATTGCTCTAAAGAAAAAGCCGTGTAGCACCAATGTACCAAGAGTCGCCTTTCAAATAGATCCTCGATGGCCCTCGTGTGAAACAGACTGCACTCGCGCTACCTAAACGCCAAACGTCTGTCCCTCCCCCATCCTTCCGCGGTCCCCCTGAAACCAAAGAACTCTCCAACCTAGCCACCAGCAATGTCTGTCATATGTCACCACACTAAACCTTGCTAGGTGCAGGGGTAGCAATCTACCCACTGAAAGGCGCTCCGGCACCTCGCCAGGGGTAATAAGCGCCATGTAAAAGTCATTACCATACCCCACGTGGCACTACAAGGCAGTGGATGATCGCTCAGCAATGTCTATCCAATGGCGTAGACCAGTGTTTCCCAAACTGGGGTCCGCGGACCCCTAGGGGTCCGTGACACATTCCCAGGGGGTCCTTGGCAACAGTTTCAAAAGCCCAGAAAAGTTTCTTGTATAATTAGCAGCTTACCAGCAACAATAAAAGTGTCAAGATAATGCCAGTGATTAATGTACCTGCTGGAGCATGAGGAGAGTTGTGTTCAGTGGCAGCTTTGACCTAACTAATGTAGCACAGAGGGTTAATGTGCCTACTGCAAAGTACGTGTAACATGCATTTTAAAAAGCAGTATTTTATGTGCATAGGTTCATGGTTACTGCTTTTGTCACAGAGATTCTTTCTTTACTGTGCACCTCATAAGTGACAATCGTAATATAGCAGAGGGACCTATAAACTGTCATCAAAGAACTGCTTGCAAAATGCATGCTACCAGTTATTAACTTATGTTGTTCCCAGTTATTCATTATCCTTATGCTGCTAAAAATATTTATTTACCTGGAAATACATTTTTAATGTTAGTCAGTGCTAGACACTGTGTTATGTTGTGAATCCTGAATTTGTGCTTTTCCAGACCAAGCACTCTTTAAACATTTTATATACACACTGATTTACATGTATGATTCCATGTCTCTATATGTGTGTGATGTAAAGTACTCTGACATCCTACAATGGTATGAGGAATGCTATAAAACAAATGAAATACATGTGACAGAGGGGCTATTTGTTCAAAATAAAATACTTAGGGCCAGATATACGATCTGTTTTTATATGCGTGAACAGATTTGTGAACCTGTTTGCACATGCAAAAACCTATTGGGCCATGTACATTGCCTATTTCGCGAGTCGCATTTTGTCCGCGATTTGCTAAATAGGGTTTGCAACTTGCTATTTGGAAGAGGCATTCCCTTCCAAATAGTGAGTTTCAAAAACCATGTACAAATGTTTTGCAGTCGCAAAACACTTGCAATTACCACCTACTTCAAGTAGATGGTAATGCATTTGCAAAGGGGGAGGGGTCCCCAGGGGACCCCTTCCCCTTTGCAAATGCATGCAAAATTATTTTTTAAGGGCAGGCAGTGGTCCCAGGGACCTCTGCCTGCCCTTAGAAAATGAAACAAATGTTTCATTTTCTTTTTTTTTTAAATGCATGGTAAACGGGCTGCATTTTTTAAAAAACTGCTTTATTTAAAAGAAGTCCCAGACATGGTGGCCTGCAGAGCCCAGCAGGCCACCATACCTGGGAGGGCTGGCATTCCCAATGGGCTCGCAAATTGCGAGAGGCCATTAATATTAATGAACCTCGCAATTTGCAACCCCATTGGGAATCCCAAACAGTGTTAAACATATTGTTGTACATTTCATTTAGCGACTCCCAATTTGCCATTCGCAATGTGTCACCAATTGCGAGGCGCTAAACGAAATGGTCGAACATCTGGCCCCAAAATCCTTAGTACTTCAAGCATTTATTTTGTGTGCGCACACGTGCATTTTTTTAGAATTACTGTTTTAATATTTAAAATGTAACTCATACAAATTGCTTGGGGGTCCCCGGCTTCCAGTGGTGACTCAATGGGGGTCCTCAAGAGTCAAAAGTTTGGGAACCACTGGCGTAGACGATGTACAACCTTCCGCTCACATTCCAGCACTAATAAAAGCACCCCCCCCGTCAAAGCGATACTGGCCGGAAAGTGTAGAAACTCCGCTGCCGGCGCTACTGTGCCCGCGCCAGGTCCCATGCCCACCCGTAGCTAATCTGACCCATAGCCCCCACTAGCCATATTTGGAAACCCGGCGTTCCATCAGAGGGAAAACGATCACGCTCAGGGGATAAAATTATGCATGGTTGACGGGCACAATGAACACCAACCACAGAAAAAGGTAGAAGCAGGTGCGAGGGAGGGGAAGGGGTAAGCGGTACATCTGGAATTGGCCCTCTCGCAGTACTGGTCGAGCTCCCGTCCCCTACATGCCGACTCAGTTACTAAGCCGGAGGGGGCTAGTGAGATGATATATGCGCCACGTCCGGTCTCCTGCCGCAAAGACATACGCAAAACCCGGGATCTGTATAAGGGGCCTCGACCGAGGTTGAGACATATCTACCGCACGCAAATTGTGCTTTGACTGAAGTCCTCACATGTATACCGCACGCAATTCGTGCCGCGAGGCCGTACAATAAGAAGGGCAGGAAAACAATACAGTCGCAGGACACCTCTCGTGGGAGACCGGCCCCATAACTGAGCACCCACCCCTACCAAATGACACCAACTGTATTCCACAGCCTGAAAAGAGGAATAGAACTGACTAAAATGCATCATTGCCTGAAAGCCCGGTGATTTATTGATAGCAGCCAAAACCGTGTCTCGTTTCACAGGAAATGTTGCTATGTAAAAACAACGGAGATCAAATGTGATGCCTTATGACCATTCTGGAACCACTGCGTCACTGCAAGACGTAGAATCGGAAATACGCCGCCCGCTCTCCCTCCATGCCATTCCGCAGTTGCAATATTATCCCCTCCTGTACTGTACATTGTCAATTAGCTGCCCTGAGAATACCGCCCCCACATTTGGAAGTACCACTGCAATATGACCTCCGTCGAAAAGGATTCAACCAGCGGCAGTCTATGTTCGCCCGAATTGCGATAATCCCAGTGCTGACAGATGCTCCGTGGTGTCCCCCGCCATTTTACCCAGTGCCCTCCCGCCAACAGCAGTGCCCTGAAGTCACGCGACAGCCTCCGCGCAGTCTGTAAACTCCCAACTTAAGCCGGCAACCACCGAAGTGTGGCGCCGATAACTGAACACACCGGTACCTATCACGGGGCAATGCCAGCCTACCCACTACCACCCCACTGCACTACGCTATCCCCCTCAGTGTTACGCTATCCACACCAGGTGTTGCTACCCACCCCAGGATATGCTCTACAACGCGTCACCATACTACGGTACCTGCCCCGCGACGGTATGCTTCCAACTCACCAGTACTGCCACAATGCTCATACCACAAACCACGTGACCCACAGCCCACTAAACCCTCTTATCCCCCAACAGGGTACCCACTACAACACGCTGCATGTTTAAATACAAGGCCAAGTGCACCAAATCGCCCTCCCCACGGCACCCCGACACCACCCGCCACAGTACCTCCCAGCAACACCCAATGCCACGCAAACAACCTGAGATAACCCCTTATGCCACAGTACCTCACAATCCACCCCCAATGCCATGCAGATAAACTGAAGAGAACCCCGTATGCAGGTAGAGCAGAAATCACCCCACTAAGCACCTCCGTCTTTCTTCTCCCCTGCCCCACATTAAACCCCGGCGGCCGCACGGACCCATCGGGTAGGGGCAGCGGGACTCACCCAGTCCCACGTGGGAGCCTGACCGCCCGCACCAGGCAGAACAGGCCCATCCGCTCGGCCGCATGGAGCCGCATGATGCTCACCCGAGCTCTTCCGGCCTCCAGCGATGTGTCCGGCCAGTTCCTGCTCCAGTGAAGTGTCCGGCCAGTCGGGAAAACCCGTAGCCATCAGTCCAGTTCCGTAGATGGCCTCCGCTTGAGCTGCGTCCTCCAGGGTAAATCGAGCCCTGCCAAACACCAGCGATTTCCGTGGACATTCCGTGCCCCGTTGCAGCAAGGCATTTCCTCCCACACAAAGTCCAGGCCAAATACCATCCAGAAAATAGTCCAAACGAAAAAAAAGAATTCAAAACGCCACCCCCCGCCCGGCGGCCGAGACACCTCACTTAAAATGGTGTCTCTGCCGCGTGGCCGGGCGGATCCCCGGCCCAGCCCACAGGAAGCCCCTCCAAGCCCCGCCCCCAGCCCAAAAGCTACCAGACCTAAACCTGTACCCGGGCGGCGCTAACTCTACCCCCTGTTCCCCCCCTTTCCCCGGCCCCCAAATTCCCCCGGGCGGGGCAGGCCTCCCTTCAGTCGCCCCCCCCCCCCAGGACCCCATTTTGAGATGTATCTGTTTTCAGTATTCTTCCTGCCTCTGTGCAGGCTCTAGTATTCAAATTACGGCAAATGGGTTTAATCCATTTGTTCCTTGGTTTGCCATATGAAGGGCAGAAGAATAATACATGCAAATCATTCTCCTTTGGTGCATTTTGACATAGTTCACAGGATTCATTACTGTTTCTATTGTTATTTATTGCCCAATTTGATGTGTTTGCATTAATGTTTAATACACCTTACCTGAACTTCATAAACAAGGCCTTAGCCAGGGGTGGATGTATCTCATCCATAAAAGATTCAAAACTGGCTATTCCCTCGAATAGAAGAAACTCGGTTGTCAATGTGCCGGTGCCCGCACAATGTAACACATCATTTTGAATATGGGTCCAGAAAGTGGTTTTGAACCATTTTTTGCTAGACATAGTCAACTGTGTCGGAGCTTCCCATAAATTCTTCAAGCCTATTTCTCTAACCAAAAGGAGACATGATTTATCCACGGAGTACCCCTACTTTTGTCAATTTCTAAAAGCTCCTGCAGACCCTCCTTATAGCTGGTCAATTCAGGAGTTGACCAAGTCGTACCCAGAATAATAAGGATCTTAGTACTGCATGGTGGTCCGTACGTTTAACATTTAAATCCATTAGAATGGGTATTAATGGTGTTCTAACCTGCAACCCCAGTACTCGTCTAATGAATTTGTTTTCCCCCAATTCAAAACTCCTTTTGCAATGTGGTCCCCAAATTCCGGCGCCATATAACAAAGCCGCTTGTACTTTGTATTTGAAGACCTCCAGAGAAGGAGTCATCGCCTTTGAGATACTACTCTCATGCATCTTTATTATAGGTAACAAATTTTGGAGTTAGACAATCTTATTTTTTTCCAACTGCTGTTTCAAAGACAGCTTTGTGTCCAACATTATCCCTAAAGAATTAAATTTCTATTAGCTAAAATATTTTTAAAAGACTTGTGTGGATTTACTGCCATATACTTTGTTTTGCCAGAATTTATTTCAAGGCCCTTTTCATTAAAATATGTGTTAAAAGAATTCAATAATGCTTTTAAACCTTTAGGGGTTTGAGATATCAGTATAGTGTCGTCAGCAAATAAAAGAGCTGGCATAAATTCCCCACCCAACTTAGGTGAATGATGTGCACACCTGAGTAAATAACTCGGGATATCATTAACATAGAGCGAGAATAGTGTATATGCCAGCACACACCCCTGAAGTACACCCCTTGATACCGGGATTGCATCTTATAATTCACCCCTCGGGCCCCATCTTACTTTTGCAAAGTTGTCTTCATGCAATCTTTTTTGCACCAGGAGCTCAGCAGGGACGCCTAGATGTTTCAATGCTTCCCAGAGTGAATTTCGAGGTACAAGGTCAAAAGCAGCCGTTAGGTCTACAAAAGCAATATACAAATGGACCTTTTTTATATTTACATATTTCCAGCATAGACATAAAAATCTAAAAACCTGGTCAATTGTACTCGTTTGTATTCTAAATCCCGCCTGGAACTTTAAAATCACATTATTCTCATCGAGCCAATCGTTCAATCGAGCCAATCATTCAATCTCATTAAAATATATCTAGAATACGTTTTTTGTAAAATATCAATAAGACTAATTGGTCGGTAATTTGCAGGGTCACTACGATTACCTTTTATAAGTATTGTAACAATTTCCCCCCCTTTCCATGTCTCCGGTATTGGTGAGCCTGCAGCAATTGCGTTACAAAGGTGATTAATGTAGGGGCCCCAAACACTACTATCATGTTTCAGTAGATCTCCCGGTATTTTATCGGGCCCTGGGGCTTTCCCTCATTTAAAGGCTTTTATTGCCAATAATGTTTCTTCCAAGCTAAAATGGAGATTATTAATAGTGGGATTGGGAGTCACTCGTATGGAGCAAGGTATCTCTGCCGCATGATCTTTACCATAAAGTTTAGAGAAGTGGTCCTCCCAAATTTTTTCATCCAGAAAGAGGTCCTTAGCATCCCCGCTTATATTTCTGCCTTTAGCTATTATGCGCCAAAAGCCTACTTGATCTTTAGATTTGGCCGCTTCGATTAGGTCTGTCGAAGTGTTGTACTCCCATGTTTTTTTTGCCTGAGCTAGGGTTTGCTTATATTTGGCTCTTTTCTCCCTTATAACTGTTGCGTTATCTTTTTTATTGACAGCATAAGGTCAGCCTTTGCCTCCCGACACTCCCTATTATACCATGGGTTCACACCTGGTTTTGCACCTATTCCTGCTCTACTGTGTTCCCCTGATAATTTACTCAGTACTAGTACCAGTGCCTCCTTCTATAGTTGGTGTGCAGCCACAATCGAAAGTTTCTCTTCTGGGGCGTCTACGTATAATTGGACAGTGTCAGCAAAGATGTTATATATTTGCCTCATGGGTTCAGCTTTTCCTACTATATTTGGCCATTTTAAAGCACAGCGGTTATTGCTACATGCTAACATCAGGGGAGGAAATAATTTCCTCATTATCCCAAACTTTACGGATGAAAAGGTCTGGAATTACCGACAGATGCAGAGGACGATGATCACTATCAGACCTGTCATCAACTTTCATGTCTATTATGTTTAGCCAAAAATCAACAGATGCTAATATATAATCAATACTACTCCTATAATTACCAAACATCAATTAATTTTGACCCTGAGCAACAACTTAAATAAATTACAAAGAAAAAACAGACCTGGCGATTTTCGTATTCTTTTTTACCTGCTTGTGATACAGTGTCACTGAAAAAGTCACACAAAGGCACACTGAACAGACAGAAATGTCCCACACATGCACACTGAAACTTTGGCAGACATGTCTGCTTCCAAAGCGAGGATGCTGTGCTCTCCTGCTAGGACTATAGCTTCTCGTGTAAAGTTTAGCATACATTTTGCTTCTGTCATCACTTTAGTTCTTGAGAGCCACTTTTTGATTTATTACATCCCCAGTGTGCTTGGTCCTCAGTAACCAGGTTAGTTTGACTGAGAGTGTATCTGCCTGGCAGCTAGCACTGCTATGATTCTTCTTGGCTGTCAATTCCCAGTGATTAGATGCTGGTATTAACAACAAAGCTGCTTGTTGCTATGGCTTCAGGAGTCCATTCTCTCCCCAAAAAAGATAATTAAGGGAATGTTATGACTGCATGCAAAGAGTGATGGATGAGAAAAGGGCCTGCAGTCTGTTATTTTAGGGGATTGGATTGTGCCTGCAAGAATCTTTGAATTTGGGATTGTTTTTGTGCTGATGTTAGACCTGGGGATTCCGCAGTGGGCTACAAATCCTGGGTGCCATATACACCACTGTACTAGCAGTGGCTGCAAGCCTTTGAAGCTGAGAAAGCATTTGATGATAATTCCTGGTCTTTACTATGCAAAAACATTGGAGCAGGCCAGATCGGGGGAGAGCATATTCGCACGGTAATGTTCTTTCTAGCAGTCGAAAGCGTCTGCCGCAATAAATAATTAAGGGGCATATCATCAAGCAGGGCGAAAGGCAATTATCGCCGCTTTAGCGCCCGTTTTCGGCCGCTAAGCGGCGATAATTCTATCGCCCTATTAGCAAGCTGTCGCTAACTGATGTTAGCGACAGCTTTTAGCCGATAACAGCTTTTAGGCAATAGCAAGCAGTTTGAGGCCCGCTTTGCATGTCAGCGATGTTTATCACTAATAACATGCAAAGTGGGCGTACCCAACTAGTTAGCGACTATTAGCAAGCAAGGCGTAGCAATGGAAATATTCGCGCTAAGTGCGAATATCTCCAAATGCTAATACCTGCCCAGACCAGTTCTTAGCCATGTTATCCAATGGGAGATGGATAACATGGTTAAGAACATTTTGTCGCTAATGCGTGAATATCGCTGTATTCTCAGCGAAATTCACGCATTTCCCCGCTATCGCTGGATATTTTAGCACAATGGAAAAAAACGTTGCTAATAGCATGTTTTCTCCGCCAACATATCCATCGATAGGCAGCAATAAAAATAAAAAGATTACGATAAATATAGCTATTACTTGGTAATATGCCCCTAAGTTTCTTTCGTCATCCAACTCACACAAGGACCAACACAAGGGTGCCACTATACCACCTCTTTTCACAATGTCCTGGGCATGTATTTTATGGAATCCAAAACATTAAATTTAGAGGCAATGGTGAAGCAAATTCGGGCCTTTGAAATCCTAGCATTCCTTTACTTTCTAACTTTGCCATGTTAAATCAGTGCTTCTCAAATCATTATTTTCTTATGATGAGGTATCATGGCACAGAGTAAATAAAAAACAAATGTGCGCTTATGCCCATGAGTGAGAGACCTTCCACCAAAATATATGTATCAGATTCAAGAGATAGTTGACCACTGTATGCAGAGTTGTGTATGAGACATAGGGCCAGATGCATCACACATTTTTTGCTTTCGCAACAGCCGTTTACAAACACAAAAAAATGCTCTTCCAATTCAGCAAACTCTATTTTGTGATTCAGTAACCTGTTACAGAATTGCAAAATGGGTTTGCGATTCGCTATTAGGAAGGGGCGTGTTTAGGGTGTCCCTTCCTAATACCAAATCACATCGGTATGCATGAATGTTTTGCGACCGAAATGGGGTCGCAAAACATTTGCATTTTACCACCTAAAAGTGGAAAGGGGTCCCCAAGGGGCCCCTTCCCCTTTGTGAATGTCTGTAAATGCATTTTAAAGAGCAGGCAGTGGTCCACTGCCTGCTCTGAGAAAATGAAAAGAAAAGTATTAACTTTCTCTTTTGTAAAGCATCCCATTTTCCTTTAAGGAAAAGAGGCTGCTTTGCAAAAAAAAAGATTGCTTTATTTAAAAACAATCACGGACAAGGTGGTCTGCTGTCCCCAGCAGGCTACCATCCCAATGATTTGTGCGATTCCTAGGGGGTCCCAAATTGCGACCTACCTCATAAATATTCATGAGGTAGGTGATTTGCGATCCCCTAAGAATCGCAGAAAGTGTTAAACACACTTTCATGCATTCCATTTTGCTATTTTCTAATTGCAAATCGCAGCGATTCGCAAAATGATTTGTTGATACATCTGGCCCATAGGGTTTTAAATCAGACAGTAAACCAGTGGAAAGACTGCAAAGCAGGCAGGATTCATTCTGTTCATTTCAAGTTGACTTATCTCTACACTCTATGGAGTTTGCTCAATGTACCATCAGTAATGCTTAACTGGATCCAAGGGGAGGAGCCCAGACAGAAGAGGGTTAATTCGGGTCTCAAAATGATCCAATGTAGGAGCAGATATAAGATCCACTGAAAGGATGCAGATGAAAGAAGGCAGATTTGGTCACATTACTTACATGTGTGTTGAAAGGCAGTTCATCAATCAATGAGACTCCAAGGCTATGAACTAGACACGAGTCTTAGAACTTAAAGTTTACTCTGCCTCTAAGTGACTTCCAAAGGAGTACCTTTCTTAGATGACTTGATGTATAACTATCTTATGCTTCCCCTTCTTGTATACTATTGACTGAACCTCCTATGTATTTGCCATTCTCTTTATGCACTACGTTTTCTGTCCATTTGGCTTATTTCTATTATGTCCTGCTGCAATTGCCCACAGTTTATTCCATAGATTAAAGCCTCTGCTTTCTTTTGAAACGGTTTAACCATATCTCTGCCAACTACTAGTACCTATTCTTTCCTAGCCCATCTATTCCTTCCACCAGTCAGTTGCATGAACGTACTTAAGCTTTGCTAAGGATGACCTCTGACTCCTACTAATCAACTTGCCACTAAAAAACTAAACGAAATTCATGAGATGGTTACCTCAGAGTGCAAGACTAACCCTAATAACTAATAACCAGTGGATTAACTAATAAGAGTGGGTTCCAAAGTAGCATGCTACTCATGGTAAAGCACTCCAGCATCTTGTGAGGGGTAGAAAGTGCTGTATAAATGCAAATAAAATACAATAAAAGTAGGGGAGACTTGACAGAGAAGGGGACTATATGGGACAGCCCAGAGTGAGAGTAGGAGTGTGCACGTTTTTCGTAATAAATAGGCGTATACAAAATTTTAACTATGCAAGAGTAATCAGACTCAGTTTTTGTAATTTTTTTACTATTGTGACGCAAAATTGCCAATCATTACACCCACCCCCCTAATGTAGAGAAATTAGAGGCAAAAATGTCTACTGCAAGGGCACAGGGACAGAGCGCGAGCAGCCGCTGCTGTTCATGTTCTGTTGCATTTTTTGCTATTTCTTAATGCAAAATGCATTTTTAGGTCCATGTTGGCCACTAGGGTGCATAATTCTGAGCAATCTCCCATAATTTTGCTATTATTTAATGTAATTGCACTACAGCAAATTACATGAGTTACACCCACACTTAGTAATAAAAGCACCACAAACAATGACTGCTTGCGTTCTGTTGTTTCTTTGCGTTCAGAATACATTTTTACTGGCAATGGTGTATTTTGGGGATAAAACCATGAAGCAAAATGACTCAAATATTACATCCACATAATTTACATTTCAAGCAGGCCTAGCAGACATGCAAAATGTTCATTGGACAGATAGGTCTTGATTTCTTTCTGAACCTGTGAAGGTAATGGTTATTTTAAAGAGTTCTATAGCACTAGAGTGAAGAATAAGAAAGGAGGGAATGGTGAACAGCTCCTCAGCTGAAGGAGATACAATTGCATGATATGACCAGTTCAAAAGAGCCTCAACATTTCTTGTGAACAAAAGACTGCTAGTTTTATGACATTTGGAACAGGACGGGGCGGGCAACCTTGGGAACAAGGCTATCATGATTGAAGATGGCATGCTGGGTAATTCCAAACTTTCGGATTTCCATTTACTGCCCATTGAGGGTGAGCTTAGGTTAGCAAGCTTCGGTCAGTATTGAGGTTGTGAATAACGAGTGAAGATGGAAACATTGACTGTGTTGTTAGTATCTATTAATGCTAAACTTTGAAACTCTTGATAACTTTACTTATTTGTCCCAAGCATGAGTTTAAAAGGGATGACACTGAGAACCTCTGAAGTCAGGTGGCTGATTTTGAAGAAAGAATGGCCTCACTGTAAGCTGTTGGAATTGGTGTTACTGGCACATTCCAGCTGTACCAGAACAAGTTAAATGACTTGGAACCGGTTTATTAGCCTATTATTTAAAGGGGTATAATTACCTGCATAAACAGCCAACAATTACTCTAAATGACTGGATTTCCTTTGTCCATCCCTATTACAATTGAATCCTAGTTAAATAGAGGAGCAGATTTGCTGCTTCGTCGCAGTCTTATATCACCCAGACAGTTGTCCAAGGGCTGGGTGTGCTGTATCCAGTCTGCAGTTGTTTACAGGATAGATCAATCACCACGGTTATGCAACTTTTTGCAACTTCGCCTACTCTCAATTCATCGATCTTATTTGAAAAAAGTGCAAAATTAGGGGCTCATTCGGATCGCGGACGGACTTGAGTCCGTCCGCGACCCCAGAGTAGGAGGGACGTCCGCATGGGCAGCGGCGTTCCCTCCTTGCAGATTAGGATGTGACCGCCAGGGTGGTGGTCACATCCTCTATCTTTAACATTGCGGCGGGTGCAGCTTCAAGCTGCCCCCGCTGCAATGTTAAAAATGCATATATTGCATTTGTATGCAGAAAGCGGCAGCCACTGCGTGGTCCCTGCCTATTTCTGCAAACAAATGCAGGGGGGTACCATGGGTACCCCCCCATGTGGACCCCCCACCCCCCCTTCACCCAGGGGGCCCACAACGGGCCCCCAAAGTCAAATTCCGTATGCTTTTCCATGGCGGAAAAGCCGCCTTGGAAAAGCATCTCTTTTACTCTATCCTAATATGGCTGGCGGTGTCTGATAGACACCGCCAGCCATGTTACAGCTTTTCCGCTGCGGTTGTAAGTCAACCGCGGCGGAAAAGCAGCGGACTGACACCAGGACCCACCAGCCATCCTAATGTGGCGGTGGGTCTTTGGTGGGTCCGCAGAGGATTTTCCGCATCCTCCGGGCCGGCGGTGGCTTCCGCCGGCCCGGAGGATGCGGAAAATCCTCCATCCTAATCACCCCCTATATTAGAAACGTGTGAAAACAGTCATTGTTTTGGAAGAAAAACATATTGAAGCTTAAGTTTTGAAGACACATTTAGTAGACTTTGCAATTGATGTGCAATAGTTGTTCACACTGTTTTAAATACAATTACCCCATCCACACATGAACTGCAACAGGGGATATTGAGACAAAAGACGTTTTTTTATTGAGGTCAACCTCAGTATGTTTAAGGAAGTCCATGAGTTGGGCCATTTAGAGCATTGTTTTTACATTTTGAGGTGCATGTTTTGCTCCTGCAGTTTTTAGGCTGGCTGCACATTATTTGTCTGTCAGTATAAGATGGGTGGTTTGCCTGCCTTTCTGATCTTACCACTAAATCTTGTGCTGGAGTTTCCTCAAATCCTCGAGCTTTCCATTGCTAATTGTGAGTGTATTTCCTCTATTAAAATGAAATACAGGGTAATACAAGGGTGCATGCTGGCCCCTTTTCTTTTTTGTTCAATTATTAAAGATCTCCATATTAGTATATCTCTTGAGGAGATAGATACACCCAGGGTTGGACCAAGGAAACTTCCTGCTATGTTACTTGTGGATGGTTGTGTCCTTCTCCCGGGAACTGGTGAGGGTTTGCAAAAGTTGTTGGATAGATTTCTCTTATTTATTATTTATGAGATTAATGACGGACATTGCCAAGTCACATACCAAGGTCTGCGGAGGATCTTCTTCTAATATGAAACCCCATTTCACTAATAGCAACAAACTTTCAACAGCTCCAACTTTCACGTACTTGGGTGTTCCATTTGATTGCAAAGGCACTTGGATTCATGTAATGAATGTTAGGAAATTACAGTTCGAACAAACAACAGAGGCACTTTTTAGGTTTTCTGGGAAGTTAGGCTCTAAACACTTCGAAGTGATGGTTGACATCTATAAAGCATTGTGACATGCCACACTTACAAGTTTGCAAGACTGTGCTTTTGAGAAGACTCTTGTCTGTCCCCAATAGTGTGTCCACCTATCTTTGCCACATGCATTTGGGCTTGCTGTTTGTGGAGGACCATATTAAATTAGCTCCACTTATGTTGAGGCATTCTATTTGGTCCAAACATGAAACCCTTTTTGTTTCAAAATCTTTTTATTGAATTGTGTAACCATACGGGAAAGCACATGGCAGACTCAACTAGTACAACAAACAGGCCAATTGTTACAGATGGTTAACATGTATACAAAGGTTGTTAACAAGGAATTGGCCCAATAGGTAACTATGCTTCTACGTCCCAAGCCTAAGCCATTAGTAGTGCCTAGCGCATCCCTTGCCCATGTGCCATATTGTGGGAGCTATGCTCGAAAGCACTAATGTGTCCTGCCCGAACTGTATACCCAACGCTGGGCACGAAGAAAAGAACAGAGAGAGATATCAAAAATGGTGAACAGAAATAAAAAATAAAAAAAGACTCACTAAGACTGAACCAAACAGGTGTATCCAGGTGGGTGTGTTCCAGTGTGGGTTCCATTGTGAGGCGGACTAGTGGGTGGGGGCCAGGGTCGGGTTTCTCTCAATATATGCGCCTCTGGGGAGCTCGCTCCATAGTTAAATGTGGAATAGGTGAAGTTCTCGCAGTCTGGCACTACATGCAAATAAGGGCAGTCCCTTTGACAAATATTTCACTAGCGGAGACCAGATGTAATTAAACCTCTTTCTTGAACCATCTGTAATATACGTCAAGTGCTCCAACGCTAGTGCTCGCCACAGTCTAGCGTGCCACTGCGTAATGGATGGAGCATCTGCCTTTTTCCAGGCTGCTGCGATTGCCATCTTGGCAGCACCTACACACAGCCACATGATGGAACGATCTCCATACGTTTGACATCTCAGAATTGTGTCTCAAAATCCAAGGAAGCCGTGTTCCATGGTTTCCGGGATGGGGTACCCTAGTATTGGTTTTATCTGTGAGAGAATTTCCTTCCGAGAAAGGCTGGATAGAGGAACAGTCCCACCAGATATGTCGGAAGTCTCCCAACAGTCCGAACCCCCTCCAACACCTGTCCAACGTGTTAGGGAATATTTTATTCAATTTCTGGGGATGCAAGTGCAAATCATACATTATTTTATAGTGAGCTTCTCGTAAATGCATAGAGCGGTTATGTTTGGCAATGTCTGTGAATAATCAGCTCCATTGCTTCTCTTCCACTGGTCTAGCAAAAGTAGAGTCCTAGAATGCCCTGTATCTCGGCAGCTTCTGTGGGCTCAATACCCTAATGAGGGAGTATCGAAGGGAGATAGTCTCCTTGGTAGATGCCCGTGATTATGCAAATTTCTCTATTGGGAGCAGGTTCCTATTAGCAGCCAGCTGCACCAGGGGTTGCTGCACCCAGTGTTTGAGCTGTATATAGAGGAAGCCCTCAGACGGCAGTAGTTGGAAAGCCGTAGCGCACTCCGCAAACATCAGGAGTTCCCCTTTCTTGAATAATTGGGAGATCATACGGCAACCCCCCAGTCTCCACTGTGTAAAGGGCCCATCCCGCAGTGCTGGGGGAAACTTTGGGTTGGAGTGTATGGGGGTGTAGGGCGAGGGGAAGGCCATCAGGGTGGGTGCTAATGTTAGAGTTTTGAGGGCCTGTGTTGCTTCTTTAACCAAAGAGATCCCAGATGGTCCTACCAGTTATTTGACGGTCCATATGGAGCCAGTTTTTTTCGGATTCTCTGAGAGACCATTGCGCTAGTACCAGGAGCTGGGCAGCTCGATAGTATCCCCTGAAGTCCGGGAGAGCTAAACCACCCTCTGCTCGCGATCTGGTTAATACCCGGTTTGAGAGTCGGGCTCTTTGTCCCTGCCATGTGAATTTAGTGATCACCTTTTTTAGATCAATAAATAAGTCCCTGTCTACTGGAATCGAAAGGCCCTAGAAAAGGTAGAGAAGCTTAGGAAGTATATTCATCTTCACTGCGTTTATTCTCCCTACCCAGGAGGTGTAGGCCGTTTTCCACCGGATCAGGTCCACCTTAATCTGTCTCAGCAAGGGCGGGTAATTGGCCTTTTAGAGTCCTGTTGTCTTTGGAGTCAGTGTGACCCCTAGATATGTGATGTCTTTGCCCGTTCAACAGAAGGGGGAGTTCTCCTTTATTCGCTCTATCACCTCTCCCGGCAGGGTTAGGTTGAGCAAGAAAGACTTTGCGTGATTCACCTTGAATCCCGACACAAGTTCAAAGAGATCAAGCTCCTCTTGAATAGCTGGGAGCGAGTTCAGCATGTCAGCGATAGGGAGTAGAACATCGAACGCAAAGAGGGAGAACTCGTCAGTGCCAAAGGCATCCCCCTTGATATCAGGGTTCACCCTGATCCTCTCCGCCAGAGGCTCGATGCTACATGAAACTCTTTTTAATAAGGATTAATCATTGACTGCTTATGGCTTGATTATGTTTCCAAAATTTCATGGTTGCGGAATGTTACAGAACAATTTACCTTGTTAGGGAAACCAGAGTGTTTCCTCAACCCTATGGAGGTCTCCAGCCTTTTCAAAAGGCAACTCAAGTCAGAATTCCTATCTCTCTGGGGTCAGCATAGGGAACTCCAAGAGTTGAAAAAGAAAAGGGTGGTTGCCTACCACCTGCTGGTGAACACAGATAGTAAGGCGCCTTATATTCATTCCTTACCTCCCTAGTCCCAGAGATTTTATTTTCTTAGGTTTAGGTTTGATATGGCCCACTTTCTGATCTCGTATCTTTTCAACGCATATTGTGGTTCAGATCTGGAATTATGCCCTTGTAACTGCTGCTGTATTCAATCTATGTTAAATGTTTTCCTTATTTGTAAATTGTATATTGGGCCAAGGAAACCATTTTTACTTCCATTGTTCAGGCTATTGAATATCAGAAGGTGTAGGCCTGCCTTACTCTATGTGCAGCTGTTGGAAACCAAATATATTTGCACAGTGGTCCATACATTTATTTAGGCAGATTGAGGAATATAGATTTTTAATGAGGTAGTATGTCTTTATGCTATTTTTAATTTAGGATTTGTTCTTTTTATCCAATGTAAATTTCTGGACGAATGTTTGTGAAATTCAACACATTTTAGACAATATATTCATGAAACCTTATCTTAAGCTATTGAAAATTGAATATATTTGCATAAATGTCTATAGTTTATTTCTATTCTTGTAAACATTGAGGTCTATGGTGGGGATGCAATGTTTACAGTGCTGATGTATTCATTTGAGGTGTTTTACCCCTTGATGTGCTTTTATGTTGTATTTATCTTTTTTGTTTATAAGTCTAATCTTGACAAGGAATTTCTCTATGCTAAAGGCTTTTAAGTAACTTTGTTTTTTAATGGTCTTATGCTGTGTATTCTTTTATGGCTTTATTAACTGAATAAAGATAATTTTGACTTTGAGACTCCTGCATTGATCTAGCACAAAGGTTGAAGATGAATAAATTTTTTCTTCTGGGCATGCTCCCTGAAAAAGAATGTCAAAGGTGAGAAGGTAATATTCAGATAAAGCGACTGCTGCCATCTTGAGGTGGCTGATTTCCAGATCTTAAGTGAGACAATAGTTAAAGCAGTGGACTTTGCTCTGTGTGGGGTCAATGGGGTGAAGAAAGAAGGACTATTATTTGAAGGGTTCTGAGGCTGTGTGCTCAAAAGAGTTTTGGGGTCAACATCCCAGACAATAAAGGCACTCATCAAGAGAATCTTTTTGTTCTATAATTGTACTTTAGTAGGTCTGAACATCGGGATTTGGATGGACGTGCAGTGCCTCCCTGATGAATGATGACTGGGAAAATCTTATCTAGTATGTATTTAGGGGTAACACCCTAACATACAGTGATCTTTTAAGGTTGTGATTTCTGGAGGTCTGAGGACATATGACAGTAATACTCCGCCTTGTTTTGCAGGTCTATCAATGTGAATCTGGATGGAGCATGTCTATTTATCATGCTGGATTTCCAAGGGGTGAATCGTGCATCCATTTTTCCAAGGATCTTAAGATTGTGGAAGAAGAGAATCCTGCTTATATCCGTTACTTTGTTGCCTATGCATCCAGTACTGATGTGGGCACAGTGGGTGAACAATGGGGAAGCCAGACCACAAACTCTTGCAAGTAGAGTTGGAGTAAACAGACGTTATGTGGGGACACAACAGTGCCAAGTCCAAAACAGGTTTACTGTTTATGGAGGAGAAGACATTTCCGTGGAGGAAGGCTTCTTCTAGGACTTTCTACATTGAGTTGATGTTAAAGTTGCAGCTATTTGTATGATCAATAAGACACTTCTAATTCAGTTAGTCTGTTTTCATTCCTTGCCTGCTGTTAACTTTTCTTTATCTCTAATATTAAGTAGGAAGTCGCTAGAGCACTCTGTAGGCTGACATGATTTTGTTTATGTCAATGGATGCGACCATTACAATATGCCCCTCATATTGTAAGCTTATTGGTTACAAAGACGGAGGCTTAATGTCTACATGTGGATCGGGGCGATGTATTTGTACCATGCTAGTTTAGTCTTGTAGTAATCTTAGGGCCTGATTTAGATCTCGGCGGGTGGGTTACTCTGTCACAACGGTGAAGGATATCCCATCTGCCGAAATACAAATCCCATTATATTCAATGGGATTGCCGAAATATAAATCCCATTATATTCAATGGGATTGCCGAAATATAAATCCCATTATATTCTATGGGATTGCCGAAATATAAATCCCATTATATTCTATGGGATTCATATTTTGGCAGATGAGATACCGTTGTGACAGAGTAACCCGTCAGCCGAGATCTAAATCAGGCCCTTAGTGTCTCAAACCCTATTAAATTTTGAATACATGAGATAAAATTACTGGTCAAATATTTTCTAAGCCCCAGAATTTGACCATTGATTAGGGGAAGCCTTCACACTAGAATTTTTGCCAGAGGTCAGGCCAGAATACCGAGCCAGCTACTCTCAGATAGAGTTGATTTCTGAAGCTGTGCAGAAGGTGTCCTTCATCAAGAGCACATGTTTCATTTTCACTGCAGAACTCTGATAAAGAACAGCTGAAGCAAGCTATTCGACGGCATGATGTGCTGTCCATCCTAAGAAGCTTGAAAGGCAGGTTTTGCTGCTTAATGCTTTAGCTAAGATTTCACAAGTGCATAGGTATAGTTTTAGGGAGTGAGGGTGTTTGAAATGCACTAGAAATGTTGGAAATGTTTATCTTCTTTTCGCTGACCATTATGTTTGCAAGTTTTTATTTATGCATTCTGTGTGGCTACGGTCCCATTATATGCACTAGAGTAGGCTTTTAAAATACACATTTTACATGACATGTTCCAGATTCTTGATGCCATCCTTGAGTGTGCTATTAATTAATGAAATATTGTTTGGATTGCCGCTCTGCTCCTGGATTCATCTAACATTTCTGATAGTTACCATAAAGCAATGCCTGCTCAGCATTGCTCACTAAAGTATACAAAACAGTGATGTATGGAATGCTTGAATTAATCTCAGCCTCTGGTAATTACTTGGGACCGCATCCCAAACTCTGTTGTTATTTTGCACACCATGCCACCTCCGTTTGGACCCAGCCATATGCAAATCAGTCTTGAACCTGCTCCCCATGGAAACAGTCCAGTCCAAACTGCCAGGCCAGGTGCTCCCTCGGCCAGAATTCAAGCCAGCCAGGGCAGGTTTCACACTAGTTAGGGCTCATCAGCCAGCAATGGCATGATTCCAGTGACACAGTGTACATTGGACCCAAGTCTGGGCATACCTGTCCCACTTAGGATGGCACACTAAAGTATACAAAAAAGCGATGGGTGGAATGCTTGAATTAATCTTAGCCTCTGGTAATTAGGTCTGCCACATCCCATTTCATTGTTATTTTGCACACTACACCACCTCAGTGTGGACCCAGCCATATGCTAATCAGTCTTGAATCTGCTCTAATGGATGGATAGGAGTATGGCCCCAAGCAAATGCCAGTGGCTCAGATTAATTCAAGTTTTTCATCCATCACCTTGTTGTTGCTCAGCATTTGTCAGTAGGCTTGTGTTAGGGCCAAAGTCCAACTGGTTTTCTAATTCAAGGTTGGTGCATTGAACTGAGAACTTGCATGAGAGGATTGGACATCTTACCCCTGCATCTTTGGGGACCCCCAGATTTTGAATCCGTATGAGATGCTGCAAACGTTAATGTATGCGAGTTGTAAACCGTAGTTTTTTGATGACATGGTGTAATAATAAAGGGTGAGTGAGCTAATATTGAAGAGCTAAAATTGATGGTTAGAGGTGACCAAATTATTTTAATATGTGAGAATTAAAATATATATTAATTCTTAATGCAGATAAGGTTGGGCACTGGGTGGCGCCTGCTGTCCAGCCCGAAATGTCTAAATTAGAACTTGACTGCTCGAATGAGAAATGCTCCTCTTCCATTGCAGTCTTGAGGAAGACGTCCTGGGACCAAGAAATCCATAATAACCCTCTTTATCCATAAGGCCACAAAGGTGTAACATGATTTGCCACTGTCATAGCCACTTTTATCCTGGAGCGAATTGGTCTCTTCAACCCATGTCCACTCTCAGGGGCATATTATCAAGGGCATTATCGCTGCTTTAGCAGGACTTTTTCCAGCGAAAGCGGCGATAATTCTATCGCCCTATTAGCAAACTGTTGCTAACAACAGTTAGCGACAACTTGTAGGCGATAGCTACCGGTTTTGGGCCCGCTTTGCATGTCAGCGATATTTATCGCTAATGACATGCAAAGTGGGCGTACCCAAACTGTTAGCGACTGAAATAGTCGCTAACATCGCTATTGCCTATTATCAACACAGGTGAAGTGATAAAAAAAAATTGCGCTAAGCGCGAATATCGCCAAAACCTAACGCCTGCTCAGACCACTTCCTAACCTGTATATCCAATGGGAGTTGGATATTCAGGTTAAGACCCTATTGGCGATGATGCCTGAATATCGCTGAATTTCCAGTGATATTCAGGCATTGAGCCGCTATCGCCGGATATTTTATCGTATTTGAGATAAACGTTGCTAATAGCACGTTATCTCTGCGATAAAATACGGCGATGCGCGGCGATAAAAAAGTAATCGCTAAGCTCATTTAGCTATAATTATCGCTATTTGTTGCTAATATGCCCCTCAATTTTTTCTCCTTTTGCACTTTAAAATGGTTCTCAATCTTGAAAAATGTATGTGCCCTTCATTCCTGCCATCAATAAAATCACTCTATCCCAGCGTATGCCACCCACCACTTCCGCCCATCAGCATTGTACGCCATCCCCGGCAAAAAAATTGATTAACGGTTAAATATATCAGCTTTTCCTGAGGGATGTGCCCATCTTCCCTTAGCTTTACATCAACCAATACAAAATACCGATTTCTATAGAATGCCTACCACTGCCCTCCAGGCATTGGGCTAATGCTATGTTAAATAAATGAAATAATGTATCCATATGAAAATAATATTTAATAAACGTAGGAGAGGTGTCACTAAATTTCCTCCAACCAGTTTCCATCTGTGGCTGTCCATTTAAGTTGTGTGTCATTGATTAATTACTTCATCAAATAAATGACATGCGGTTTAATGAAATCCTAGTGTGTGCCTGTACGCAGCTGCCACAAAATGCTTTTAGATTGCAGTGTGGGCAGAGTCACAGCACAGCAGTGACAAGTGCAGGGATTCCTACCAGTGATGTTTACCAATAACTCTCCGTGCATAATTCATAATTATCAGGTACATTAGGCTAATAATAGTGATGTAGAGGATCTTCAAGTGTCTGCTTTTTACGACCTCCTACATTTCTTAACAGCATTCGCTGTGAATCCTTAGACTTTTTTCTATTTTTTTTTTGTAAACATTTTTATTGGTTTTTATAAATGCTAACCAAACATGAACATTGGCAGTTTTGACAGATTATACATCATGATATAGTGCAGATTATACATTCGTACGGGTTCCTGGACACACTGACCGTACCAGAGGCAGTACAACATTTCTTCATCATGAACCGTGGTTCAGGCCTGTTACCATTAGTTATATTTTCCAGCTAATCTGACTCAGTCCCCTTCACCCTCTTCATCTGAACTAGCAATGTCATCTTCAGGTAGCGGGTCACACAAATCCCCCCTATACACATTCCAAGGCATACAAATCTTATTCCATTTGCGTGGACTAGTCCTTATCGTGTATACCGCTTGTTCTGTCAACATCAGCATATCCATATTTCTACACCAGTGCGCCAGAGTAGGTGAATCCGCGGCCCCCCATTT
This sequence comes from Lissotriton vulgaris, assembly GCF_964263255.1. Taxonomy (NCBI): domain Eukaryota; kingdom Metazoa; phylum Chordata; class Amphibia; order Caudata; family Salamandridae; genus Lissotriton; species Lissotriton vulgaris. Next base: position 78,297 of record NW_028246282.1, read on the forward strand.
CTGTGCGATGTCTCTCTTAGCAACCATAATGCCTATCGTGCCCCAGAGTTTGCCGTGTCGTGAGAGGTCACTAGGGTCCCATATATTCAGAAGACATTTACGAGGATCAGGTGGGATGGAGACCTCTAGCGTTTGTGAGATAGTGCGCATTACCTGTCTCCAGTGCTCTAGTATACTCGGGCAGTCCCATATGGTGTGTAGAAATGTTCCTTCCTCCCCACACCCGCGGAGACAGTAGGGATGCTGCGCCCACTGAATCTTGTGTAAGGTAGATCTGGTGTAATAAATCCAGTGCAGAATATTAAGCTGTACTAGACGGAACCTGGACGATATTCCCGCCTCTTTCCGGGACGCCAGTGCCTCATTCCATTCTGAATCATCCATGTCGCCCACTTCGTCTACCCATCTCTCTCACAGTTTTGTCGTGGGGTCAGGCAGATTGTTTATCAATTTACGATATGTGAGTGATGTGGCACTGTGCTGCATATAGTCTGTAAGTAACCAATCCTCCAGCGGGGAGGCTTCAGGGATCTCAGTGTCTGCCGGTATGGCAGCTAACAATGCATGTCTAATTTGTACATATCTGTAAGATTCGGTTGGGCCTAAGTCATACTGTTGCTGGAGTTGGGGGAAAGGAACCACCGTCCCATTTTCCCACAAGTCTCCCACTGTTGATATGCCGATGTTGTCCCACTGGGTAAAACCCTTGCTACGTCTTAAATGACCCAGTGCTTTGGTGTCCCATAATGGGGTGAGTTTAGTGATCACTCCTTTCCATTTGAGCTTAGCCTGCGCTGCGTACCATATTGCTCCTGAGTGCTGTGTGGGTCCTATTAGTTTCTCTGCCAACCCTTTGTGGTAGAGCACTGCCAGTAAACTGTGTAACTAACTGCGCTCTATCGGCCCTATATGCTGGATCATCCTGGGGCGCATGTATCCAGTGGTTGATGGTCTTCAGTTGTGTCGCCCAGTAGTATATTTGCAAATTTAGCAGAGCGATTCCCCCCTCATACCAGCTTCTGTTCAACTTGACATGTGCTATGCGTGCGATGCGGTCACCCCACAACAGGCTAGTGACCATGGCTGTCACCTGTTGAAAATACCGTAGTGATACCGGGTATGGTGTGTTATCAAGCGCATATAGGAATCTCGGCAATGCCATCATTTTATATAGTGCTGCTCTCCCCAGCAGCGTCAGGGGCAGAGTTGCCCAATGTTTCACATTGCGCCGTAAACATTCTAGTGGTGGCTTCAAATTTTTGTCAAAGAACTCTGACGAGTCCCTAGTGATATGAATGCTAAGATATTCGAAGGAATCCACTGCTACCATCAACTGGCAATCGAAGGCAAGGACAGGTTCCGGCCCTCGTAGAACGTAAATCACAGATTTTGCCTAGTTTATTGTGTAGCCCGACGCTTCCTCGTGGGTGTCGCATAGAGCAAGAAGCTCCGGTATTCCATGCTCCGGTTCCATCAGATAGACTAACATGTCGTCAGAGTACAGTGATACACAATCTTACCACCCCTCTCCCCAGCTGATTCCTTTCAGTAACGGGGTAGCTCTAATAAAGGTCACTAGTGGTTCCAGTACCAGTGCAAACAACAAAGGGGACAGGGGGCACCCCTAACGAGTCCCCCTCGCTAGTTGAATCGCGTGTGAGATGTGGCCATTTGCCGTAATAAGTGCAATCGGGTGGGTATATAAGAGTTGTATCCATGTTATTAATTTAGGGCCAAATCCCATATGCGCTAACACAGCGAAGAGATATTGCCACTCTACCATGTCGAATGTCATTTTAGCGTCTAATGATAGTATCACCGCCCGACGCTGATAGTTGCGACGCCCGCGCCAAGACATCATGGACTCGTCTAAGGCTCATAGTGGTGTTTCTGTTAGGCATAAAACCTGATTGATCCGGGTGGATCATTTGCCGGAGATGGGACATTAACCTAGTAGCCAGAAGTTTTGCTAGGATCTTTGCTTCCGCATTCAGGAGTGAAATCGGGCAGTACGAAGTGCAGTCCGTCGGTGGTTTTCCGGGTTTTGGAATTGCCACAATTGTCGCAGTAGGTTGGTCTAGGGGAAGTTCAGCAATCTCGAAATTCTCCGTGTACATTGCCAGAAGTGGCGCGCTGAGCGTATCGGACATTAACCTGTACCATTCAATGGGTATCCCGTTGGGGCCCAGCGCCTTCCCGGATTGGACTGCACTAATGGCCAATTGTATTTCGTCAGCCGTGAGGTCTGCCTCCAGCTCCTCGGCCGCCTCTGGTGTAAGCGTTTGGGTGACTAAATGACTGAGGGAATCTACTGCTGCCTCCTGCGTCACCGCTCGGTCTGGGGTATATATCTTTCCGAAATATTCTGCTAAAGTGTTGACTATGTCCTTCGGGCGCGACCGAAGTGACCCGTCGGACGCGAGTAGCTATAATATACCTTTGGCGCCTCCCCCTTCTTGTCCAACCAGGCTAGCATTTTCCCCGCCTTGTCTCCCATATCGTATACTCTGTGTGTGGTGGCTGCGATGTTGTCAATGGTCCATCGCTTTATATGTTCCTTATATCGCTGTTGACATAATTGCAATGTGTGTAGTGAATCTGGCATGGGATCCGCCATGTGTGCTGTGTTTGCTGTGCGCAGCTCCAGTTCTAAGTCTGTCAATTCTTGCTGTCTCGATCGTTTGTGCCGCGTAATGGACGTTATGGCTTGCCCTCGCAATACCATCTTGTATGCTTCCCATAGGACCGAGGGAGAGGCCACTGATGCCGCGTTTTCTTGAAAGTAATACTGTGTGGCCTTCTTCAGTTCTTTCCTAATTTTAGGGATCTTGAGATATCCAGGGTATATTGGATATATTCTCTTTCGTGACTTCTCCTGACGCAAGAGAGTTAGGAGTATTGGGAAGTGATCTGAGATTCCCCTGGGTTGAATGTCTACACTGTCAATGGTTAGTGATCCATTTCTTGGCGTCAGGAAATAGTCAATCCTCGATAGACTATTATGTGTCGTGGAATAATAAGTGTATTGCTGCATGGTGGGGTGCATACACCTCCACATGTCCGTCAGTCCCAGAGCCTCTAGGAATCCATGAAACTGTGAGGGCCCAGGTGCGTGGGTCCGGACAGGGAATCTGTCTACTGATTCATCTGCTGCTGTGTTGAAGTCCCCCCTATGATAAGGTCCCCTGCTGGCAGATATACAAGGAACTTTCCTAGTGCAGGTATAGCTACTGACTGGAGCGCTGGAGGTATGTAAACAGACACTATATTTACTGGCTTGCCTTCCCACTGCCCCTGAATAGCTGCAAAACAACCCTGATCATCTACTTTCGTGTGCAGGACTATGGAGGGGAAGGTCTTCCATACTAGGATGCCTGTCCCCCTGGAGCCTGATGTGAAATCCGAGTGCACTGTCATCTTGTACCCCCGCCTATCTAACGCCTGATACGCCCTACCTGTAAGATGTGTGTCCTGTAATAGAACCAATACAGGGCCTAAACGCTTTATGGCCTGTAATACCAGTCCCCTCTTGATTTTGTCCTCTAGTCCTCGCACATTCCACGTAAGTATCTGCTGGGGCACTACCGGTGTCTCCCGCGTCCCCCTCCAGGAGTGTCAGGTGGTGAGTTGTGTGCCATGCAGAAATCGGTGACGGTCATTAACTAGTATCCAGAATATTAGCGAACAGTGCCCACCCCGTAGTGGTGTTGCCAGTGTGTCTTTTCCATCGCATCCTGCCTCAAAGCGCAAAGCCAGAATAACAAAAACTGATGCCCCCCTCCGCTCCCCCCTCCCTGCCTCCCTGCTTAACGGACATCGAGCCCCCCCAACTTAGCAGAGTGCTCGTCCCCGTTTAAACCCATAGTACTTGCTTGCTGGGGTAAAGGAGTCGTGGAGGCATTGGCCCTTCATGCCCTCCTCAGCTTGCCCCAAGCCAGTGTCCGATAACAGCCCGACCTGCATTGTTCGTAGCGGCTAGCGTCCCTGTGGTATTTGGTCGTCTATGCTCCAGTTCAGTGTTCAGTATCTATCGATCCCGCTCCCAGCGAGCGATCCAGAGTTTCACGTCTTGATGCTTGAGATCCGATGTGGTCCCCCTGCTGTTGATTCCGATTGTTCTTGTGTGTGCGGCGAGGCGCTTCTGCCTGTCTCCAACCCTCTAGCCAATCATGCGCTGTTTCTGGTGTGTCAAAAAATCATGTCTTGTTGTCTGCCACCACTCTTAATCTCACCGGGAATAACATAGAAAATGGTATTTCCCTCGCTCTCAGTGTCTTTTTGACTTGCAAGAAGCATTTCCGTCTGCAGGCGACCTCTGCTGTGTAATCCGGAAAAAAGGCAAGCGTGGAGCTGTGCACACGGATTGGTGGTGAGATTCTTGCCGCTTGGAGGATTGCGTCCCTGTCTCTAAAGTTAAATAACCTGGCCAGGACTGGCCTAGAGGCCGCCCCCGGTTTCGGTTTGCCGCCAGGGACTCTGTGTGCTCTCTCCACAGAGAAGAAGTGGGACAATCCCTTGGGCTGTAGTCTGGTCTTAATTAGTTCCTCCACATAGAAATCCATCGCTGGCGAGCCTTCAGACTCCGGAATTCCCAAAATTCTTACATTGTTCCTTCTGGAGCGCCCCTCCTGGTCGTCCACCTTCTCCTTAAGTAGTTTGTTTTCAATCTCGATGCGAGCCATCGCCAATTGTAATTCCGAGGTGTCCTCCACAAGAGATTTTGTGACTATCTCAACCTCCTTAATTCGCTCCGTCATTTTGTGGAAGTCTGCCCGCAGCAGGGTGACATCCGTAGAAATCGTTCTCACTGTGGTCTGCACTTGCGTTAGGGCTTTCATCACGTCTTCAAGTGTTATCCTCTTGGCCCCGTCTCCCTCTGGTGGTTTCCATGTGGGCGTACGTCCCTCCGTCGCTGGCGGATTGCTTTTCCCATAGGCGTATTTGTCCAATTGTAACTGTGTTGATTGAGCTTTCGGCCCTCTGCCTGCCATTATGCCGCCTCTTGGAATCCTGTACAGCTGGAATAAGCCACCCGCATTGTTGAGTTGCTCCCAGGGCCCCGTAGGTGTGGCTATTGATCTGTGACACCGCTCTGATCTGCGTGCGAGGTCCGGTGCGGTGACTTTCTCTGTCACAATTGTGGGATAGGCATCCACCTCGTCTTCTGGCAGCACTAATCCATTACCGCTGTGCCAGTATATCCTGCTTGCAGTGAAGTTCCCTGTATTTCCAAGGATGAGCCGTGGTGGGGCCCTCCGGTGGTGCAGTGCGTCCCCAGGCTGCACGTCCTTAGGTTCCTTTGTGTATTACGGGCCCAACGTGTGTGTGGAATTCTGCAATAGCATCCAGATCTGCTCAGCGCTCTCTCTCCGGTGCACACCCCTCTCGGTCACTCTCCATCACTGCCGCCAGCCTGACTCCGCACCTTCTGTCCACCTCGGTGCCCAAGTGGTATGCGCCACTGTAATTGCACGATTCCGGTGTGCCTGTCCCTTGGAAGTGCTGCTGATGGTTGCGCGCACTCCTGCACACTGCCGGGTTCCCACGTTGTGTGGTCCACATGTAGCAAACGCGGGGGGAGTCAGAGGGGGGGCCCTGGTACTGAGCCCCTCCCGTTCCAACTCAGCTGCAGGACCGCTTGGGGGGATGTGCACAATGGGGCGCTGCCGTACCTGCGTCTGTCTCGATGACCTAGTTCTCCGGTCACAAATAAGTTCTTTGCTCCCCGAGGGGAGCTGATGTAATGTCCAGTGGGTCTGCACCTCCGCCAGTCACACTGGGACCATTGTGATGCACAGAACTTTCTTAGCTCCGGATTCGGGGACAGCAGGGCGGACTTCCTGTCTGTCCTGACCGTCCTACTCTCACTTCCGGTCAGGCTCCCGCAATACCACAGGCCGATGACAGGGTCTTAGCGAAGGCCGCAGTTTGCCAGCATCTATTTCCGCCGGTTCCTAGTCGTCTATCTTTACTGGATCTTTACCGGTCGAAGCTGCATAGTCCTGGGCTCCGGGCTCAGCCTCTGGAGTCTGCAGTTGTTGCGGATCGGTGTTCGGATCGTTGGAAGGGCCGCTTTATTCACAGAGCCTTCTCACTACGCAGCCATCGTGGTCGGCTGCTAGCCACGCCCCCAGACTTTTTTCTATTTTCAAACTAACCAACCACTTGTCGACACAGACAAAGAAGTGGAAAAACAGACTTCTCCACTTGCTGCTTTGCTTTTTCCTCTCCTCTCCTTCCCGCTCCGCTACTCTCCTCCCCTCCCATCCCTTTCCATACCCTCCCCTATCCTCCCCCACCAGTTCCTTAATTGGAGGTGGACACAGAAGGCGAGCTAGTGATGCTGGAGAGTGGTAGGGTGTAATTCCAGGTTTGTAGAATGCACTTTCACGGTGCTCAGTGGGATTCCTGTGACAGTGGTGACAAAAAGGTTGATCTTCCATGAAAAGTTTAGGCATGGAGAGGCCTGTAGGGAAAATAATGTCTATGAGGGTATGGGGAATATGGCAAACCTATGGTCTCTTTACAGTGGAGGGGAATAGTTGCTCAGAGCAAGGAAGAAATAGGTCGCTGCTTGTGTATGGACCGCAGGACATATTTACAAGGAAGTAACTCAGAGTGGTGACTCAAGCCATTTGCCTGTGCAGCGCTGTTTTACATCAAAAGCAAAGAGATACGTCATATTCACAACAATATGATGTATGCCTGAGCTCTCCCAAGCGCTGGTGCACAATTGGATGCAATGCACCAATGCAGGTTTCCTTACACCATGATGCAAGGGTGCCTGCTTTGCAGGGATGATTGTTTTCATCTTTCTATGTATGCTGCAGAATGCAGCTTGCTTAGAAAGAGAAAAAATAATAAAAGTATTTCTCCTCGTTGTGCCTTCTCACACCTCCAGCAGTGGGGAGAATCAATTTTGGGCTTTTCAGCTGGATGGAGAGTTCATCTAAATAGAAAAGTGTCTGGAAAGTTGAAGAGAGACCTGTTTGGTACCAGACGAGTTCTATCATTTTGAAACATGGGCTTCTATATTATATTTGAGAAAAGTATTGGGGTCCCATGGAACCTATACCTCTTGGCTCTAATTATCAAACTGCGTTCTGACATTTCCATAAGGTGGGTAAGACTCCTATGGCCACAAACAAATGTGATTGTTTTGATAAGCGATTCAATACATTTTAGTGCAGGGAATATGTTTTTACACAGATTATGTTTGACTAATAAAAAGCATAAACATATTTATACAGTTTATTGAATAGATGGACATTAGGGGGGACAAAACCAACCTTGGCAACAGCAGGGAGGCAGCTTGACCATGCCGTGAGGGCAACGGCCATACCTCCACGCAGAAAATCGCCGGCTGCATCATCCCCCCTAATCGCGCCGTGAGGGCAACGGCCAGCAAGGACTTCAACTCCCAGCTACCCCGGGGCCCGGCGCACTAGCGACGCTCACGCTGCGCCCGGAGGCGCTACAAGAGCGTTGAACTCTTCCAGCCACGCGGGACGCGTGCAGGCTAAGCCCGGGCAAAGGGCAGGCCGTCTGTGGCCGTCCGGGGCCTAGAGAGGCCGGGCTGGGCCCCCCCTCCAAGAACTTGGGAACGATCTGTGACACAAATTTGGGACCACTCAGTGGGTCAGTAACAAGGGAGTCATTTGATAAATGTAATGGGGGGGGGGCTATCTGAGATTGCTTTGGGGTTTTGTGGCCAAGGGGTGACGGAGGTCTGTTGTGTTTGGGTAATAAGGGTGGTGGTGATTGGCCTTTATTGCGGGTTTTGTATTTGTCCGTAAGTGAACCTAGTAGTATCTGCTATAAGTTTATATATTAACAGATCTTATATACAATGGCCAGCACGGTTCAAACAAGGTCCTCTAGGTACACACTGCGTACACCACCTGACCTCCGTTTCGTTGGTAAATCAAAGGGAATTCCCCCTCCTACACTTGACAAACCAACAGCAATAGACATAATGTTGCGTAAAGCTATTGGGGTAGTGGCAAACGAAATTGAGCGCACAGGAGGCATCTCTCATTAACCCCGCAAATTGACCTAATGGCCTCACTACAGGGCTGTGATATAGAAGCTTCACTGACTCCACCATACTTTTTGCCAGACCCTGAGTTAACTGATATTCCCTGCGCCCAGGGGGGGGGGGGGCACCAACAAACAAGAGACACTCACAAGGGGGGAGACGGAACAAATGGGCAGGAAAAAAAAGATCAGTGCTAAGAAAGGAAGGCAGAAGAGGAGTAAACCTACTGAGGCTCCGATTGAAAAGTGCAGCACACTGGCAAGGGCCCAAGGAGGGGGCGAGTCACATACACTAGCTCCCCCAACGTGGGTAGCCCAAATTATAACTGACCTACAGACCCACTTTGAGCACCTCATTAATACCCAAACAAAATCAATTCTCAGTAGGTTGGACAAGGTAGCAACTTTGGTAAAAACAAAGGGGCTGGGTGGTGGTATTACACTGCCCCCCCAAGTAGCATCACAGTAGGGGAGTCTATTACTACAAATCCAGCCACGGCATTACCTAGTAACCCTCCAAAAGGACAAACTACCACTGCTACGCGCTCTTTACAACTCCCAGGCCCTCGGTGGTCACAAACAAGTCAGGTTCCCAAGGGTTACACCACTACCACAGGTGAGGTTACCCCGGGGGTGTCAAAAGGCACTCACCAAGCTATTGTTCATAGACAGCCTTCACCAGTACCCCTGATTCAGTGCCAAGCAGAAGGACCACCCCCTAAGGTAACCACTAACTCTCTACCCTGTATAAACTTACCCCCCGAAGCAGCCCCATATGTAATTATTCCAACGGGTGTTCCGAAGTTGAGGCCAGACCAGACAGAGGCCCATGATGAGCTTTAAAACAAAACTATGTTCTGGTTGAACAAGCATAGACCCCTAGTAGGTAATGAACAGGGGGAAATTTTGTTGGTACGTAGGGTGAATTGGGTGGGGAACAGGCCCAAGGATACCATCGGGGACTGTGTGGTGGTAAACTTTAGGAATCATCGCGTCGTTGATCAAATAGTAAGAAGGGGACCGATCACTCATTGTAGTAACATCAGATCTATGCCCTTAAGTTCTTTCTATTTAAGGGGTGCCTGCAGCCCGGGGTTAGGCCGTGTTTGGCAAAGAAGAAATGAGTGGAATTTGGTTGTGTCTCGTTGCCCACCTTTACATGCGCCCCGCATGAATCAAGTAGCGATATATCTGAAGAATAGATTTGATCCCTTGATGACCCTGGAAGAGTTGGACTGACTATTGAAGGAAAGAACTCCCCAAAAAAGACATTGTAGGGAAAAAAGGTCTGGTCCAGACATCATACAGTCCACAATCGTATCCCAGGACCCATAACGACCGAGTTATTGGGTACAGTCGCTGAGATGATGGGCGGATACAGAGAGGGTCTAAAAGTTAGGCCTGCAGTTGATATGGAAATAATGGGGTCGGATACTATTCCCTTGCGCCCCCAACAACTGAAATTAGACAACCCACTTAAGCCCAAGGACGCCCTGACCAGTGATAGGACAGCAAACAACAACCTAATCATACCGGTACCAAAGATGACTCAAACGCAGGAAGGGCTAAAGCTGCTATCATGGAATATAGCAGGACTCGCAGCGAAATTTGACAGCCAGGACTGGAAGCAATATATCACCAGGTTTCAGGTAATATGTTTGCAGGAAACCTGGATTATCGATTGCAACCCTTTTTTTGCGGGGTTCAAATGTTTTTCAGTGCCCGCTCAGAAGTCACCATCGGGGAGAGCCATGGGAGGGCTGATTACATACGTGGACTTACAGGTAGAATGGGTGTGGACTAATCTAAATTGGCCATCACACAACATGCAAACCCTGGGGTTACATATAAAAGTGTTAAACATCACCCTGATTAACTTGTATAATGCTGTGGGAGCCAACGGGAAGGGTCCCACAATAAAAGAATTGGATACTTGTTTAAATGCTGAGCCAGCCTCAGGGAAATGGGCGGTGGCGCCGCTTTTGGTTTTAGATGGCGACTTTAACTGCCACCTTTGCCCGTCCCTGAGACCTGTCAATAAAGAGTGGTCCCGCTGTACAGTGGAGGATGGCCCACAATTCCTGCATTCCCCTGAGGGGATGGCATTGGATAGGGTGTTGAAAAGCCACAACTTGGTTCACACCATTGATCTCGTGGCATTGGGCAGTGGAGATGAGATTAATCCTACATTTAAGGGCAGAAACTGTCGTTCCTTTATTGACTATATTGTGGTCTCCAGCCTATTTAAAGTCTGGGTTAAAGAGATCGGGGCTGATTCACAGAACTAACTTAAGACAAAATCCTAAACTTACTACTTATGGTATTCACAGAAGTTAGGATTTTATCTTAAGACAGACTTAAGACATACTTAAGACAGACTTAAGACAGAATCCTAACTTAAGTCTGTCTTAAGTCTGTCTTAAGACAAAATCCTAAGTTCTGTAAATACCAAAAGTAGTAAGTTTAGGATTTTGTCTTAAGTTAGTTCTGTGAATCGGGCCCGTAGACATTGAATGGAACATACATAGTGACCATAATCCCCTAGTGTTGGAACTAAAAGGTCCGCCCATCAAAAGCGTCACTCGAGGGGTAGGCAGTATAGAGAGGGCAACGGACCAGGGGAGGCAACTCAGATGGTCTAAAGTAGATGGGGACACCTTTTATAAATCTTTAATGGAGAAAGGTGGAGACGCATTCAAGGTGTGTCTCGATCTTTCCCTAGAGGGTGTTGCTGTTGTAAATGCATTTGAGGACATGGCGCACCTGATCGATGGATTACTAAAGACCACTAAGAAGGTGAGAGCAAATACCACCCAGATGGTTCGATAAAGTCTGTTTGCGGGCACACAAAGAGCTGAAATCCAGTCTGAAAACCTTACCCCGGGACAAGTCATACATTGCCCAGTGTAGGCTTGCATATAAAAAGGCTCTAAAAGGTAGGAAATACTCTCTCCAATCTCAAGCCTGGGAGGACCTAAGGGAGGCAGCGGACAGAAGGGATCTGGCAGAGTTCTGGAAAATCATAAATAAACCATGTTTTCAGGACGCAAATGCCCCAGAAATTTGTAATACAATTCTCCCAGAACAATGGCATAACCATTTAAAAAACTTATATAACCACACTGGTGAAAACAACGAGGTTGAGGTGTTGGGCCCCCGGTGGGTTGCCAGGCTTGAGTTTACTTTGGAAGAAGTAGTAGGGGCCATTCAAGGCTTATCAAAAAACAAAGCGCCAGGCCCTGATGGCATACCACCTGATCTCTACCTAAGTAAGGTGGAGTTGTGGGCCCCTATCCTGACGAGGGTTTTAAATGCGGCGGCCGAAACTGGACTTCTGCGATCTTGGTCAACAGCAACAATAGTCCCCATCTTTAAAAAAGGGAATAGAGACAACCCCCAAAGTTACCGCCGGATATCCCTGATTGATGTAACAGCGAAAGTGTTGGGTCGTGTGGTACTTAATCGCCTTACGGAATGGGCTGATACACACCAAATTATTACTGAGACACAATACGGATTCAGGGAGGGAATGTCAACAACGGATCAATGTTTGAACCTTTATCTCCTGTTTGCCATATACACGCTTGCTAGCAACGAGGCAGTATACTTAGGGTTCATGGATCTCTCTGCTGCTTTCGATCATGTTAACAGAGAGAAGCTATGGGCCCTGATGATGAGCTTAGGGGTTGAACTGACCTAGTTAACATACTGAAAGCTTTGCACTGGAACACCTTTGCTAAAGTGCGCTTCAATTCAGATGGAGGTATTACATCATCTTTTCCATGCAATAGTGGGGTCAGGCAGGGCTGTATCTTAGCTCCTTTTCTGTTCTCCCTATACATTAACAACTTAGATTGGGAATTAGGTAAACTAGGAGTAGATCCCCCCTGAGTAGGTTCCCGTCCTGTCCCCATCTTGTTATACGTGGATGATGCGGTGTTGTTAGCCCGTACCCCCAATGGTCTTCAGAGGTTGATTGATGAGTTTGTCAGCTTTATGAATACACTAGACTTATCTGCAAATCTGGACAAGTCCTACGTCATGCTGACAGGTGTCAAACCCTGTAAGAAATTCTCCTACAAGATAGGCACCCATAAACTAGGGCAGGTTCAGTCCTTCTCCTATCTAGGCTTGTTATTTGATGGGATGCTAAGCTTTAAACCCCTAGTGGAAAAACAATGCTCTAAATTGGTGGGCTCGACCGTGGCAATAATGAACTATGGTCGTAGGCTGGGAAGGTGGTCGCCTGAACAAGTTATGAACTTGTACAAATCGATTTGCTGCTCTAAAGTTGCTTATGGGTCAGAAGTATGGGGTTTTCGCAAATACCCAACAGCTACAGGCAGTGGAAAATAAATACTTTAGAAAGATACTTAAAACCCCACAAAGTATCCCTGCCTATATAATACATGATGAATTAGGAGGGGCATACATTGAAGACTTAATAAAGGTCAGACCACTCACAGCCTGGCTGAAGATCTGGACTAACCCCGAGTCAAATCTAAGCAGACAAATGATTACAGACTGCCTGAAAAGGGATAAAGGAATGAGTATTCCCTGGTTAAAATTTGTAAAGAGCACATTTGAGGCCATTGGCTGAAAGAATCTTTTTACCAACCTTGAAGAAATTGCTGCCCATGACAAACTGAGAGTCAAAATTTTGGGGAAGGGGCAGCCGAACGTAGGGCCGCCTCAGAAGAACGAAAACCCACAGTGGGCGCTTACAGATTACTAAAAACAGAGGAGGGAATGGAACCCTATCTTGCCCCTACACACAATGCACAGGACAGATTTTATATGACTCATTTTAGGCTCAACCTTTTACATCATATATTGGCTGATCCTCCAGGTTTTACGTTAACAGTTGAGCAGAAGGGTCCCTGCGGCTGCGACAATAGGTCTCCGCAGGATACCCTTCATTTTGTATTGTTATGTTCATTTTATACTTCACCTAGGCGCATGTTTTTAGTGGGAATTTTAAAACAATCAAAGTTTAAACACGCCAAGTTGCATTACTGTTTTTGCAAAGGGCTAATGATCCCTACACCCTGTTCTGTATTATTAATTTTATTAAGATCTCTGTAAGGCTAAGGAACTCAAGAGGGCGGTGCTGAATGTATTGTTTGGCAATTGCTTAATCATGGGCTAATGAATTGTATTTTAAGGTTTTTTAACAGTTGTTATGTACTTTTATGGTGTTTTTTAAATGCCGAATAAAGAAATATTGAATTGAATAGATGAAATCGGAAGCGCTCCTTCATTTTCATGTGTTTATTTTGTTTTTACTATTTCGATGGGGGAAGTGTATGGAGTACAGCCAACATGTGTGTCGCCCCTAGTTGTGTGCAGGTTTGGGGCTTTTTCAATGCAGTCAAAAAGAAATGTTTCAAGGTCTGCTCAGGTTGTCTGAATACTCCAGAAATTTTGACCTTTCCTTAATGAGTCAAAAAGTTTTACTGTAGAGGAGAAGCGCCAGGAGGGTATTATGAAAAACCGATCTGTTACATGTTCAAAGTCAGGTCCAAGAGGCTGATAAGGAACATCAGCACCTGTGGTAGGTCGAGTTCTCCACCTGCCACTGCTTCCTGAACAGCCCTTCAATAACACATTTTCTACTACCTTGACAAAGCCCCAGGCCTGCGTGCACTCGGTACACTACCTCCATCGAAACAATAAAAAGAAAATAAAGACAAGTGGCCCGATTCACAGAATGAACTTAAGACTCAATCCTAAACTTACTACTGTTTTGGTATTCACAGATTGCACTTACTACTTTTGGTATTCACAGAATGAACTTACTACTTTTGGCATTCACAGAATGCACTTACTACTCTTGGTATTCACAGAATGAACTTACTCATTTCGGTATTCACAAAAGTTAGGACTCCTAACTTTACCACTACTAAATTGAGAAAAATCCTAATTGTAAGACTTTCGGTATTCACAGAAGGCATTTAGGAGTCCTAAAGCTAGGAGTCCTAACTTCTGTGAATACCGAAATGAGTAAGTTCATTCTATGAATACCAAAAGTAGTAAGTGCATTCTGTGAATGCCAAAAGTAGTAAGTTCATACTGTGAATACCAAAAGTAGTAAGTGCAATCTGTGAATACCAAAATAGTAGTAAGTTTAGGATTGAGTCTTAAGTTCATTCTGTGAATCTGGCCCAAGGAAATAAAACAGCGCTTCAGATTTCTTCTGTTCAATAACCTGTAAAATATGCTTATTCTCTTGATTAGTTAAACTTTCCGCCACCCTCGTTCCTTCCTCCCAACAGCTCGCTTTACTTTTTATCCAGCTTGGTTGCTAAAAAAAGAAACACGGAAAATACCCATGCTTGTCATTTCGTATTCATGGGCATGCTTAGTGAGCACTTCTTAAAAATGATACAGACAGCTGTGTAGGCTTTTTTCCCTGATTTTTAGCCATGCTGCAAAGCATAATGGGTGCTAGCTAAGCCAGTATGTTATGATAATAATGTTATGTTACTCAGCAAATCATACCCAGAGGTATATCTCGGGGCTGAGCAAGCACAAATCAGTAATCAGGGACTAATAGGTCACAAAAGCAAGACCCGCTGGTTGTGCTACACCTTATTAGTATCTGGTGTTGAGCGTTGATTACTGTCCTTTAGATGTTTTGGAACCTTTACATTTTCCGCACCCTCCGGTCTACAGAAGCTGTTTACTGCCTATTCCCTTCTTAGAAGACTAAGGGCCATATTAGCAACAAACTGCAATAAATACCGCAAAGTGTGCTTAGAGCGAATTTTTTTATCACAAGCTATCGCTGGAATATATCGTCACACTAATTCTGTTTTAGCAACAATTAGTGCTGTGGCGAGATATATTCCAGCGATAGCGGGGAAAGGGACAAAATCGCGACAAAACCAGCGATGTTGCATGTGGAAGGGGGAAATCTTGCTGATACGACCCTGTGATCGTATCAGCATAATCCACCCCCATGTCAGGTATGGTGAAGTCAGCAAAATAGCCGGTGTTGAAAAACCGGCGATGACCCCGGTTAGCGCGACTTTTCACGTCGCTAACCGGGGCCAGGGCCTCCTTGCTAATAGGCAATAGGCCTGTTAGCGGCTGTTTACCAGGTCGGTTGGTCGGGAACGCCTACTTTGCATGTCATTAGTGATAAATATTGCTGACATGCAAAGCAGCACCCAAACCGGTCGCTTTCGTCAGAAAGCTGTCGCTAACTGCTGTTAGCTACAGCTTGCTGATAGGGCGATAGAAATATTGTCGCTTTAGCAGGAAAAGGTCCCGCTAAAGCGGTGATATTGCCCTTGCTAATATTCCCCTGAGTTCCTCTGATTACTATTTATTACTCCCCTCTAGATTTCAGTTGACAGGAAGAGGAGGTTGCTCTGCCACAGTGTAGGGGGCTAAATTATGGGACTAACTCCCACTACCTGGACGTCATTAAGGGGTCACCAGGGGACATAGCTGGATCCCCTGGCTTGCTCCTTGCAACCCCTGGGACTTCCTTTGCAATGCTCAGCATACATTCCATCATCTTTTTGTATTGCAGCTTCATTTGCAACCCCTGGCCTCAAATGTGGCAAAATTGGTGCCAAGAACACAGGGTCATGCCTTATTTCAGCCTTTTTTTCTTTATAATAATAGTCAATGATATTTAAATTTTCACTATTGGTGTCATAAACAATGGAGTACACTTATCTGGCAATTGCAAGTAAAAACTTTTTTATTGTATTAGGTGTGCATGCTTGTGGGTGAGAGTGCTTATGTGAGATAAGGCTCTATCTCTGTTTGAGCATGTGTCGCTATGTGTTGGCATATGTATGTGAGTGAAAGTGAGTAACCCAGTGACGTGTAGTGAGTGAAATTGTGTGAGATTGAGGCCCAAATGTACTATTCTTTCACGAAAAGCAACTCTGCACCAAAAATGCTGCTCTGTCTTGCGATAGAGGGAGAAAAAATGCACCAAGGGCAATATTATCAAAAACGGCAATAACATTATCGCCGCTTTAGCTGCAGGAAACTGCTGCTAAAGCAGCGATAGGGGGCTTGATAATATGCCCTGGAGAATTCCAATAGAAGCCCAGGTTCTGGTGTGAGGGACCACAAACCTGGGCTTCTATTGGAATTCTCTAGGGTATATTATCAAGCCCCTTATCGCTGCTTTAGCTGCAGTTTCCTGCCGCTAAAGCGGTGATAATGTTATCGCCGTTCTTGATAATATGGGCCCAAACCTTTTAAGATATGGTGCATTGTTTCTCTCCCTGTGAGCTGGTGAACATTCGGGAGCCACACACCAACGCACGCACCTTTGTGTCATAGTGCAAGGGTGTTTGCGTGCTCTGAAGCATAGGTTTTGTAGGAGTACATTCCATACAAAAACTATGCTTTAAGTCTTTTCCCACTTTGTGTGCTGTACAATGCAGCACAAATGCAAAGTTGGAAAAATTAAGATAATTGAAAACATTTCTTCTCATCGTGCCCCCCTCGAGGATTTGTGAGATTTTCGTGCAAATTCCTCTCTGCCAATGTTTGTAGATAACGATTGGGGTCAAACCCCATGGGTGGTTGCGTCGGAACGCTCATGCACCACCCATGTGACTCCAAAATGATGCAAAATACTACAAAGCAACGCATAGCTGCTTTTTACGTTACTTTAAGATACTATCCAACGTAAACCAGGATTTTTATTGGATAGCAAATCCAACCCTAACATTTTGTGCAGGGTTTGCATCACATAGCATTAGTAAACCTAGGCCTGACTGTCAGTAAGTATGCATGAGTATGAGTTAGAATAGGAGTGACTGCAAATGAGTGATTAAGAATAAATAATGAGTTTAAAGGGTGTTAAAGAGTGTGAGTGTTACGCTATCGTTATGTGACATGCCTTCCAGGAAAAAATCTGGGTCAAGGACCATATGATGTCACTTTCTGTGATGTCATAAAGGGCAAAGTGTATGTGATGTCACTTCTGCTACTCCTGCCACTTTGGTGAATTGATGCCCATGTCCCACTGGCACTGAGATCTTAATCTTAAAGGGCCTGATTCACAGAATGAACGTAAGACTCAATCCTAAAATTACTACTATTTTGGTATTCACAGAATGCACTTACTACCTTTGGCATTCACAGAATGAACTTACTACTTTTGGTATTCACAGAAGTTAGGATTTTGTCTTAAGTTTGTCTTAAGACAAATTTAAGACAAAATCCTAACTTCTGTGACTACCAAAAGTAGTAAGTGCATTCTGTGAATACCAAAATAGTAGTATGTTTAGGATTGAGTCTTAAGTTCATTTTGTGAATCGGGCCCAAAGAGATCTTAAAACCTGGTTCTTCTCAGCTCCTTATTGATTTGGCTCCACTGCTTCTCTGTATTGCTAATTTTGAGCATCAGTGGCGCTTTACAAATTATTTTACTATTACATACATCCTGGTGAATGATATTACTGAATATGTTTTTAAATCAATATATCCTTCCTCCAGTGAAGTTCTTCTTCAGCCTTCCATACTCTAAACATGGGAATATTCATATAAAGTTTCATCAAACTTTGTCTCTCCCAAAGGCCCACTTGTTTTGGGCACTCGAAGTATAGAGAACAGGCCATGGTTAACGCATGCGACCATGCTTTATGCCGACACCCTTTATTTATGCGTCCACAGCGTTTAAAAAGTGCATAACCAAGGGCACTGGTCGATTCATCTGTGACTGCTCCTGTGCTGCGATGATCAGTTTCCTTGATAAAATGCCCCCTCAGCCAAATAAATGAAAGCTTCCTGAGTAATAGCAAAGCACTGGCCGCAGCTCTTCCCTCCCGGAAACTGGCTGAGTATATTACAAAAGAATTATTGCAATAGAATTCTACGAATTGCTGTTTAGTGATGTATGCCCAGGGCACGTGAAGGAAATTAAGCCTATTCATTATTTAAGGAAAATTGGTTGCACAGATCTAGCTTTGAAGAAAAGGGAATTATTTGTCCACCCGTCCTTAGCAGGGGAGTTGCTTCGTCAGTAAGACCTGGGGAAGAGGGGGCGGTGTGAGCACCAGATTTCCCGACCATCACCCAGGTATATAAAGTTAAAATACATTATGTGACAAGCTGGTCGCATGAGAGGGGCTTAAGAGGCAATGGTAAAGGAGAGGAATACGGATTAATAGGAGCACCAGATACCAAATGAGAGAAACAATATTTTGTGAAATAAATATTTTTTAGGGCTTTCAAAACAGAGAAGAGAGGGGGAGTGTGTGGGTGTTTTTTTGTCAGTGTGTGCATGCAAAAATCACAGGTGAAATCCAACAGGCACCTCACCATACCGAACTGAAAGCACCTGTACTCATCTATTCATCTGAAAATACATTTATTAGGGGGGGCGGGGTTTAACAACCCAAACCCTCCCACTCCTGAGGTTCTTCAGTTTCTGACTTCGTCCCGTATTTAGCCGCCATTTTTTGTCTCGTCGCCATTTTGTGTTGCCCTCACTCAGGCAGCACGGCAAACGGAGTGATTTTGCTTTTCTCAGCTGCTACGTGTCTCTTCGGTTAAAGAGTAACTCCCTGCCCTTGTTTACGAAACCAATGTCAGGGTGAGAAGAAGAAGGAACAGAAAAAGGAAGTGGCACTAACCAAGACTGGTGTGCCGACCAATGTCTTTTTGGGGACCAAAATAATTACGCCTGCAGCAGCGTTGTCTGGGAACCAAGCTGGGAGCAGCACCTCTGCACCAGCGGGCCAAGCCCACCAACCTAGGCCCAAGCTCATGGGTGTCGCAGAGGTAGCCAGTCTACTGACGAGCA